>NW_012110874.1:793887-795148 GCF_000951045.1 Mandrillus leucophaeus | reverse complement strand
CTCCTGACCTCAAGTGATCCACCTGCCTCGACCTCCCAAAGTGCTGGGATTACAGGACTGAGCCACCGCATCCAGCCTAGAAGATATATTTTAAATGAATCCTTACATTGTCCCCTTGATTTCAATAAAAATCTTACACCTTTAATAAAGGCTCAAAACTTTGAGTTGCATAGTACATTAATTTTCTCGAGGTGAGCCTAATTACATTATCCAGTTTATTTTATTTAATGGTGCCCATAGTCTACTTGTTATTATTAATAATGGTAGTGGCAGTAGCACAGTGGTTTAAGTTAAACATTTGATGTATTTCATACAGACCTTCAGAGATAATTCCAAAAGATCTCCTTGGGATAATTTTTACATATGTGATTACTCTGTACATTTAAAATAAAAGTACTTACAATATGATCATCCAACTAATAGACCAGGCTATCTTATCTATTGTCATTTCTTTTATTTTCATCTAACACTTTAAAAATATCTCAATATTGAGGTCATTCCTTTTGAATTCGTTGGGTTGGACATTGATGAGCTCTTTATTCTGTTAATATTTTTCATCCTTTTACACATTCTGACCAAGAATTTCTAATTTATAATTCATTCAAAATAAGAAGCAGATGACCAAGAAAGCTTTAAGAAACAACATCAATATGGGTGGCTTTTTAGTAGTCAGTAAAATCATCTATGCAGCTGATCAAAGGAAAAGGCCAGAAAGGTCAGAATCAGACCCCCAGATGTATAACAATTCTGTAATTGATAGAAGTGACACCTCCAATTAGTGAACAATTTTGGATCAAGTTATTCATGATTTAAGGTGAGAATTAAATATCTACTTCATACCATGTAACATAATTTCCATTGTGTTAATATTTTAAACATTAAAAAACAAAGAATCTTAGAAAAAGGATAAATTTATCTGATCTTTCTGTAGTAATGCCTTCCAATCACAAATAGCAAAACTACAAACCATTAAAAAAAAATTTTAAAAAAGGATTATGAGATTTAAGCATAAAATACTAAAATTTACCATGGCAAAACCATCCCAACCAAAATTAAGTACAAATCGTGAAATGGGAAAGACAGCTATAATACATGTGGTAAACAGTGATATTCTTGAAGATGAAGAGATATTTCAAGTTAATGGAAAAGACAATATCTTAATAATAGGCAAAATGTTGGCAATGCACTCTCCAAAATATAAAAGATCAATGAACATTAAAAAATATTCTAGGCTGGGCGCAGTGGCTTACGCCTGTAATCC
>NW_012110874.1:788918-790282 GCF_000951045.1 Mandrillus leucophaeus | reverse complement strand
GCCTCCCAAAGTGCTGGGATTCCAGGCGTGAGCCACCGCGCCCCGCCAGGTTTGTGAGTTTTGGTCAGTTGGTACTCGGAAGTGACCAGTGAAATGAAACTCTCCCTGGGGCAGGAAACTGATGGCTCAGTCTGCTCCTACAGGCATAAATTTGCCACATTTGTCACTGGCAGCTTCCTAAATCACAAAATTGAACCATATTTTCCTTTATCACAAAAAGGATGAAGAATGCCCCGTTCTTCCTGTGAACCAGCTGACTTTTCATTTTTTTGCTGTGAATCACAAGTGTGATTCCCTTCTCGGGAAACTCCGTCTTGATAACAGAGGGAAAGGAATCCAGCAGTTATAGGAAAATTGCCCAGTTTTAGCCATTCTAAGAACACAAAGGAAGAATGTCCTTTAAAAAAAAAAGTCCCATACCAAGGCCAATTTCTGCTGCACACTTCCAAATATTCTCTATTCATCATCCATTCTGTCACTTCCAATAGATTTTTATTTTATTTTTTTCAAAGGTAATGGAATGGCTTATTTACTTCATACTTGCTCTGTGAAATTTAAGCTGGCTGACCAATCTGTGTGTCTCACAACCTTCGCAGGTGGGAAAAAGTTTGGGACAGTAGGTGTTATATTTCTCAAGTGGTGGCAAAATAGGGGTACCCTTGAAAGACGAGCATTCGCTTTGCTTGTCTTTTCCCTGGAACAACTCTGACAGTCTGGTGTGTAGCCTTGGTGAAATTCTCTAACATGTTTCCGACTACTGAAATAGGTCATAAGAGAAATACATCATTTCTAACAAACGACATTTACTAGGGAGCTGCATTATCTGGGAGTCCCAAAGTGTATGTGTGTTCGCTGGTAAACAAGGGAATGTCTGGAGGAGCAGTTTGTAGCCCAGCCCTACCCATTCAGTTACTAGCATAGGTAGCGAGCTGCTTCTGATATAGTTTTGTGTTAAAACAAAAAATGAAACAACCACAAAAATACAAAGACAGAATATAATAGAAGATATATTTTAAGTGAATCAGTTACTTGAATAGGTAGCTAGCTGCTTCTGGTAAACTTTTATGTTAAAACAGAAAACAAAACAACCACACAAAAAAAAACCAGGATGTAATAAAATATAGATACAAAACTTTTTATTTATTTATTTGTTTGTTTGTTTGTTTGTTTTGAGATGGAGTCTTGCTCTGTCACCCAGGCTGCAGTGCAGTGGCATGATCTTGGCTCACTGCAACTTCTGCCCCGTGGGTTCAAGCAATTCTTCTGCCTCAGCCTCCCTAGTAGCTGGGATTACAGGCGTAAGCTAACACACCCAGTTAATTTCTGTACTTTTAACAGAGACGGGGTTTTCACATGTTGGCCAG
>NW_012110874.1:776781-786955 GCF_000951045.1 Mandrillus leucophaeus | reverse complement strand
CTTGAAAATATCTCCAAAATATTTATGGTAGTTTTCTCTGTAATGAGATTATGGATGATTTTAGTCCTCTTTTTTGGGCTTATTTATTCTTAATTTTTTACAGAATAATTTATTATTTAATAATGAAACAAATAAACACTATAATTTGCTTTAGTTTAGTCGTTTATATTATGGTTAAGCCTTGTATAATCATGTTTTCTGGATTCCAGTCCTATCTCCACCACTTACTAACAGGATGTGACGTCAGCCAAAGTGCTTACTCGCTCATTTTAAGTTTTCTCTTTGTAAAATGGATAAAATAAATGTACCTTCTCCATAAAGTTAGTTTTGTGAAAGAAAATAAAATTTCAGGACTCTCTAAACTTATTTTGCCAACGAGGAAGTTAAGCCCTAGAGACTGAGTCACATAGCATGTTTCCAACCTCTGTTTCTTAGATTATATGTTAACTTTACTCCCCATTGTCCTTTTTCTGTAAATGACTAGGAGAAACCAGAGACCAGACCTTCATGCTTTTCAATCACTGATCTTTGTTATAGATCAAATGTGTATTTATTGTCCTGTGTCTGACTCAGACCAGATGTTACTCAAAACCCCATGGCTGCTACATCTTTGGTGTAGAATGTTAAATATACCTTTCCTGAAAGAAAAAGACCAGTTCAATTAATCAGATTGTCATAACTATCCATTAAGCCTTATATAGAAAGATGTTGAAATTCCGTTTGGCTTCCCTAAATTGTATCTATGTCAGTGACCCCAAACTTCTGCACTTCAGAACACTGACCTCCGTTCTTTGGCCTTTGTGTTTCCAGGGTGACCATCCTCAAACTTTCAGCTTGAATCTACTCTTTTTAATCTAAATTCTAACTCTTTTGATTATTTTAGGTCGACAGTTTAAAAATTAATTGAGAGTTGGCAAAGCTTGTATCATTATGCCTGTTATTTATTAATTTTGCTGTAAGCATTTTCCATTGTTACATAAATAAAAGGTTGTATCATAGTTGTAAACTTCAAACTTTGCTCAGAATAGATGATGAAACTGATTGTCCAGTTTGCTCGTGTTTTTATATTTTTTTTAAGAACTTTTTGCTGGTGTTCAGGTACAGTTGTACATTTGTGCATTGCACAAAGGCACCAGGGAGAGGAGGTGAGTAGGGTTAAAACCAGCTTCCATTCTATTACCCTGGCCACGTGGTATTCTGTTGAAAGAGGCATGCAATAGCTAGTGGAAGCACCATGATTTTCATTGTTCTGTAAAATCCAGTGTCTACCAACAATGATAATGACTAATAATCTTCATATATTAAGTTTTATGTCTTATGTTGTTAATTTTATCTTCCTTCCCACAAAGAAATAACGCTTTCTTCTTACTATCCTTAAATACAACAGAGCTCTCAAAACTTTGCCAGTTAGTGAAATTCAATCAGGTCACCCACTTCAGTTATGTTACCTTAACCTTAAAAAAAGTTTTAACTTTGCCATTATTTTCCATGGCCTAAATCACCTGCTTCAAAATGTTTCAGAGGAAATGCTGAATTTTGCACAGTAGCCATTTCAAATAACAGAATAATGTATCTATCAGTACTCTGTTCTCTCTCATATTCTGTGCTATTGAAATCTACCTGCTGTTTAAATTCCATAGTCTGGCACTCTGATATTAACCTTGAGCCCCAAACTCCACAGGGTTTACCAAACATACAGACAATGTCCTATTAACTTACTCTTTGCCTTCCTTTCTCTGTATCTCTCAGATATGAGCTTGTAATTTTCTGTGGTAGGGCACTTGTATGTAATAGCTCGTGCCATCTAATTGAATGAGGGGTTTAAAGAACATTAAGCGCTTCGAGGGAAATTGTGCTGGAATATAATGCCCTTTCGGAGCTGTTGGCTAGCTTTTTGGTTCCTAATCAATAGACTGATCAACAGCTGTGGGAGACAGACAAGGGGGATAGAAAAACTGTACTCTAATAAGTAGAGAATCAGAGAGAAAGCTGGATCCTTCTACAAGAGGAATAGAAATAAAATTAAAGAGCTGAGACAGAAGTAATTGATTTCATTTTCTACAAACATTTACAAAACACCTACTGTGTGCGTAGCACTAAGCCATGTATCAAGGGAAACTTGAAAAAGCGTTATTTTAATGTCAGCAAATCCTGGGAAGAATAGACTACTTTGGATTAAAACTATCAACGCTTGAGATAGCAGCATTGATATCACCATAGCAGTACAAAAATAATTTCTCCTTCAGTGCCACCAAGGTATTTTTCTCTTTTCTTCTAACAAATGAATGGAGGTAAGCCAGAATATTTATTAATTAAAATAAAAATACAAGAGAAATCTGCCAAGTGGGCTAGGCAATGGAGGAGGGCAGCTATAAGGAACTAGCTAGTTTTCTTCTAACTTCATGTCGTCTCCTTAAAAAAATCTATACCCATCTCAAGGCCGCCAAAGTAATTAATGATATTGCAGCCTGTTTATTTATAGCCTCATAGCATATGAAATCTTTAATTCTAAGCCCTAGTTAGTAACCAAAACCTATTGTTTGATTGTTCTGCTGGTAATGAAAAGGAGAAAGAAAAGAGTGATAAAAATATAAAATACGAAGAAAGAAGAAATTTCAATCCTTCTCATACATGGTAAGGAAAATAAAAATACATTCCTTCTTTTTTACAACATCCAAACCTATAGCATGTGTCAGTGGCAGATCAAATATTTAAAGCAAATTTTAATAAGTGAGACTCAAAAAGGGATTTATAAAGCTCAGGGGATTTGGAGAAGAGCGTTCAGATCAGGGAATTCCACAGCTGTGGGGCATAACAGGTGAATGCTCTGTTGCCCATGGATGAGATATCTGACAAGGGGGTTGATGAATTTGAGATTTATTATTAGAAAGTAAGGACTGAGGGCACTTATAAATGGAGGCCAATTCTGATAGGAATGAAAGAGAAGTTCCACAGAGGTAATGAAAAACTCTGAGCCAAATTTTAAAGTCAATGTACTGACTGATAGCGATTGAGTGTAAATCTGCCATAACTGAAGTAATGTGATTGAATTTATTGCTATGAGTAAATGCATGGGTTGTGGTGGGTTGAACAATGGTGTGCTTTGCAAGTGTTAGACTTTGGAGAGTTTCCCTATTAACATAATCTAGAAGTCATAACAGTACACATTATAAGAGTAAAAGCAGCACAAGTACTTTAAAAAATAGTGGATTAACTGCTTGAAATGCTTGGACTAGCTCAGTGAAAGAGTTTTCCTTTGATAAAAGCTTTTAGACCGTTAACTATAGATGATTTAGGAAACAAAGAGTAATATGAAAATAAAAGTTTTATAAAGCAATAGCAGGACCTTCATAAATTCTATTTAAAGTGAAATTGGCAAATGTGGTAAATAACTAGAGACACACAGTCACAGGAGAAGGTAAAGGGGAATATATCAGAAAGCCATGATTCTAGAGAAATAATTGTTTCTTATAATAAAGAGAGAATCACAGTTCTAAATAAAAGCTATTCTTACGAACTGAAAATTGGGAAGCACTGCACTGGATATTAGGACTGCTAATATCCTTTCATCTCATCTTCTGTTCTGCCCCCACGGTTTCTTAAGGCTAAACCATCATTTACTGCCAATGGGTTTTAAGAGGGCCACTTCACAGCACTAGCATTCCGAGTTGGAATCCGAAGGCTTGGTAGAACCACATTCAGCCTTTTCCTTGTATTTAGTCCTTCTTCATGTCCCCTTGAATAATATGTGTAGACTTATTTTTAGCCCGTGTTTTGTGTCTGTTCTATTAGGGAGTTTTAAAAAAATCCTCGAGGGCAGGAAGATGGCTTTCTTTTGTTGCCACCCATGTCTAATACAATGTATTACACAAAGAAAACAATTTTATATATTTGAAATTCTTTGAAATTCTTTTGTTGAATAAATTGATTCTGCATTTATGTTAATGATTTGGGAATACTTTTCAAAAATGTTGCAATTGATTCCCATGAATATTTTTTCATTGTCATCATCCACAGCTATAGTAAATGGACATGATTAAGGTGTATATTTTGGGTATACTAAAAGAGGAAATGAGAAAAAAGATCTACTAATTCAGCCATTTATTTCATGCTTTAAATTTCTTCAACAAATATTATTGAGTATCTCTTTTGTGCCAGCACACTCTTAACTGCCTGGAATACCTCAATGACCTAAACTGACAAAATTTCCTGTTTTTATGAAGCTTAAATTCTAGTGGGGAAAGGTAGATAATAAACAACACAAAAATAAGTATATATGTAGGATGTTACAAGGTGGTGACTGCTATGGCAGAAAGGCCCAGAGAAAGGAGATCAGGATTAGAAACATGACAGGGGTGTTGGGTAGAAGCTAAAATTTAAACTAAGTTGTTGAGGAGAGGCGAAGGTTGAGCAAAACATTGAAGGAAGTGAAGTTAGCCGTGTGGATTTCTAGGGGAACAACTGGTCCAAGGCACCCAAGGCAATGATGTGCCGGGAGGATTGGATTGGAGCAGAATCAATGAATGAGTAGTTGGGGAGAGATTTTTATGGCCTTGTCAACTACACTCTAGTCACACTGGAAGCACATTAGCTTTTCTTCTAAATGGGACATCTGTGTAGGATTCTAAGTAGAGGAATGGTTTGGTATAACTTTATATTTTTAAAGAATGACTCTGGTTGATGTGTTAATAATACAGTTTAGGGTGCACGGTTGGACTGTATATTTGTTGAGGTCTTATGCTGCTCTACTCATTGCTAATTGCTGTGGATAGGAAAAGATGTTAGTACGAGGATGAATAACACATGGAGGGCAGGACCAAATGAGCTGCTCTTTTGCTTTAAAGTTGACCTGTTAAGTTTTCTTTTAACAAACTGTATCAAACATACAGAGTAAAATGATAAAGTATACAGAGGTACGATATTAAATGATTATATAAAGCCTTTACCCACTGACCTTTACTAAGCAATTTTAAGTCATGGAGTTTTTTTTGTGGTTTTTTTTTTTTTTTTTTTGAGACCGAGTCTCGCTCTGTGGCCCAGGCTGGAGTGAGCAGCGCCATCTTGGCTCACTGCAAGCTCCGCCCCCCGGGTTCCCGCCATTCTCCTGCCTCAGCCTCCCGAGGAGCTGGGACCACAGGCGCCGCCACCACGCCCGGCTCATTTTTTGTATTTTTAGTAGAGACGGGGTTTCACCGTGTTAACCAGGATGGTCTCGATCTCCTGACCTCGTGATCCGCCCGTCTGGGCCTTCCAAAGTGCTGGGATTACAGGCGTGAGCCACCGCGCCCGGCCTCATGGAGATTTTAAAGCTGGCGGAGACTCTGGAGATCATCTGGTAACTTGACACCTTCTTACGTACATCAGAGCTCTGAGCCCAGAGAAGAGTCACATAAGAAATTCTTCTGTCCTGAATGCTTCACCTGGATTTCACAAAGGATGTTCAGATCCCAAGTCTAGAGCTTTCTCCAGTAGGGCACCTTGTCTCTGTTTGTAACAGTGTTGATGTCTGTTAAACCAATCTTTAGGATGTAAAAAAAAGAAAAAGATAATTTTCTCTAGGCAAAACTATTGGCACAGTTCTTGCATAAAAGAAGAGAAAAGATGCATTCTGAAACAGCTCTTCAGAGCCATTATCTGGTGCTCCCTCAGAGGAACTAAGCATTGAAATGTGTTGCCATTGATGAAAACTAGTTTAAAAATTAATTGGGAAAGACTATCTCTTTGGATTATGAAAAAGAGATCTAAAGTTGTTTTTTTCCTTGAAATTCCAAAAGCCAATGAGTTGCAATAAAACAGAGAAACAACCTGAATGATCAAAGTCATTATTTTTCAGCTTCGAAATGACAAACACCAGGAAATACTGCTTTCTAGGAGCAAGTAGTTCATTTTTTAATAAAAAGATGTTAAAATTAGCTTATGTACTGACAACAAAACAGATGACATTGAAACAATAAAACACAATAAAATAATAAGAAACTGGAAAAAATATTACTCATATATGTTAAAATACTTGTTTGTTAATTCCACATGAAAACAGCAAAAAAGATCAACAAAAAGGAATCATAACAGCAAAAGAACAAATAAAAACCAGCAGCTAAATTGGTAGAAATGTATTTTTTTTAAAAAAGTCTAGCCATTCTAATCTGATGCCATGCTTTTTTAAAATTTTATTTATTTTTTTTTTAAGCTCATTCAGGGATCTACTTGTTCTAGAGAAAGGGTTAGCACTGTTTTTGTTGTTGTTTGTTTTTGGTAAAGGGCCTCACAGGAGAACTTTTAGGCTTTAGGACCATGTTATGTCTGACTCAGCCGTTCAACTCTGCCATTGTAGTGTAAAAGCCATAGGCAATATGTAAACAAAGGGTGCATCAGTGTTCCAAAGACATTTAATTCACAAAACAGGCGCTGGATCATTGGATTTCAGACCACAGATTGCAAGCCTCTTTTCGAGGTTACTGTCTGAGTCTGCATGGTTGAACATGGGTCATTGCATTCCATCTGCATTATAGCTCAAAATAAAGAGAAAAAGAAGCTAGAGAAATGTATTGGAGTGTTACATGTCCAAAGTGACATTTTTTATTTCCACCCCCATATCATTAACCCAAAGCTAATAATGTTTCCATACTTAGTTGCAGGGGATGTCGAGAAATGTGCCAAACTTAAAGAATGAAGAGATAAAGGACACTGAGAAACAAAATCATAAAAGTGCTTCAATAGCTTCATACCAAAATTTAGCCATTGATTACCCACCCAAAGAATAATTAATGTGCTGATAGTCACAACTGATTAGATGCCTATTAGGATTTTAGAAATCCCTCTATTACTTCATTATTGATTATGACAACATTGAAGTATTAAAAAATAAAAGAATTATACAGTAAACAATACTCATCACTTAGATTTCATAATATATACATTTATGTTTTATCAAATACTTATGCATCCATATATCGTACTATCAAACAATAACTTCATCTTTTTTCTGCCTTCAAAGTAAGTCTCTGACCTTAGCATACTTGACTAGCAGGCACATCCTCAAGAATGTCATTAGAGTTCAGTATTTGATTATAGCCAGTTAGGGTTTTTTGAGGTTGAATTCACATACAATGAAATGTATAAATATGAAATGGGCCATTCAGTGGGAAAATACTAGGAAAAGAATTGTAGAATTACTGGGTCAGAAAGTTAGAAGATAAGTATATATTACATTTTATAAGAAAATTCTAGAAGCTTTTGTCATGTGGTGTAACCATTTTATACTTCTGTCATCAGTACATGAGAATTGCAGTTGCTTTACTTCCTCAACAACATTTGAAGTTGTTAGTCTTTTTAATTTTAGCTGTTCTAATTGTGAAGTCGTGGGCGTATGCTTTTTTTTTTTTTTTTTTTTTTTTTGAGATGGAGTCTTGCTCTGTTACCAGGCTGGAGTGCAGTGGCATGATCTCAACTCACTGCAACCTCTGCCTCCCGGGTTCAAGCAATTCCCCTACCCCTCAGACTCTCAAGTAGCTGGGACTACAGGCACACTCCACCACGCCTGGCTGATGTTTTGCATTTTAGTAGAGACAGGGTTTCACCATGTTGGCCAGGATGGTCTCGATCTCCTGACCTCATGATCCGCCCGCCTCAGCCTCCCAAAGTGCTGGGATTACATGCATGAGCCACCATGCCTGGCCGGGACTATGCTATTTCTATGGAAGATTGTCTACAGGGAAAATATTATCTTCAAAATCTGTTAATTAATTTGTGGTAGAGATGAAATAATTTTCTCACTGAGCTGAGTTAGAATCTCTAAAATGATTCCATGAGAGTGGATCTACTTGTATTGATAAAATCCAAGGGGAATGTGGTACTTGATATAAATGGATCTATATTTCAACTGGAGAATGAGGGGGATATTGGGTGGTGATTTACGTAGTTAAAATGTGAATATTACCTCTTGATAACCATCCTAAATGATTGAAACTGTTTAAATAGGCATACAAATCAGGAGAGTACTTTAAAAGTGACTTCATTTTAATTTCTGTTTTCTAAAGTTTTACAGTTAAAACAATCTTCGTCTTAAATGTTCTCACCATATGCACACACACACACACGCATGTGTAACTATGAAAGGTGATGAATGTGTTAACCAAATTTACTATGGTAATCATTCCACAGTATGTATGTGCACCAAAGCATCACATTGTACATCTTAAATATTATGTAATTTTGTGAAATATACGTTAATAAAGCTAAAAAAAATTCATAAACAATTTAAAAAAGAAAAAAGATAAAAGCAAATAAAACTTCTCCTATTTCCTTGAGAGACAAATGGATGCACCTTTTGATAGAAACTTGTATATCTCGTGAGCAATTCCTGAGTTAATTTTTGTAGGTATGTACTCACAGTTTCAAGGGTCAGAAATAAAGTTTTTGATCTTCCGTTGTAAAATCAAAAGGTTGGGCTTCTTATCAGGCCTGTGATATTTTCAAGGAAACACTCTAAGAGGAGGAGAGTAAGGGGCCCTTTCCCCCTTTATCTAACAAAGAAAATTTCATTATTTTACCCTTACATAGGGTATCAAAAAATCCAGTGTAAGTTTAAGTCCAACTAGTATAAGAAAGATCAAGAACCAGAGCTTGATACACTATTATTTTATGAAAACAACAAAATATGCAACTCTTTTTATTTTTGCTGTGTACATACTAAACCATACCATTTTAAGCATTTGTACCCAATGTGATTATTTTGTAATTAATTTTCATATCTAGTCTTAGTTGACTTATTTATTATCTTAGTAAAGATCATGCCATGCTCATACTTCACCTGTTTTAGGCAAACAATATCTCAATATTTTTATCTGTTTCAGTTTAGTCAGTGGATAATAAGGGTAAACGGCAGGAAGATTTACATTTTATTTTTAACTGATTTTGCCTCCATAGATTCTTAACTTCTAGGGTAAAATTATTAATATTTTTACTCTTGTAATTTCCTTCTTGTATATTTACACTTTGGCAGTAGTTTTCGTTTGAAATAAAATTTAATGGTTTCCCCTTCCCACCACATCTACTATTGTGTAAAGCCTAATAAAAACGTAATTTTGTAATGAGCTTTTAACTATGGCAATGAACAATAAATTTAGACAAACAGAAGATGCTGTGCTGGGTGAACAACATGGCCCCTGAGATATTTCAATTTAAATGATCACTGTAGGAGACAGTTTGTGAAGTTGCCGTTTACAGTGGAGTGCTGTATAGATGCAATCCAGCAAAATGTCAATTAGATTTTCTACTCATGTTAGTGAAATGTGAACTCTAACGATCCCTGTCCAGTTTCAATGTGAAATGATATTCTTTATGCAGTGGTAAAGAGCGAGTTCATTGTGGCGTCAAACCACACAGAGTCTGTCATGATACCATCAAATCTAACATTTGCAAATTGTCTTAAGTGACTAATTACTATAGTTCTTTCTTTTGTCAGTTCTAAAGAAAACTTACTTAAAATAAAAAGCGTTAAGTAAATGTTCCTTAAATACTTTAGTAATGTAATGTCTTGCTAAAACATATTAATAAAGCTCTTTACTGTTCTAGTCTTAGAGAACAGTTAATTTCCAATTATTTCAATCTTGGCCTTCTCAGACAAATTCTGAAGCTCTTTTACATTTAGGATAGTTAGGGGAATTAAGCTTAATTCAGAAAACTCCAAGGAACCATTGATTTAATATTTTTAAATTGTAAATATAATGTACCTAATTTCTCACATTTATTAAAAATTCATCTGTGATCATTTCAACAAAACATTTATTTTCACCCCAGTACAAACAATGTCATCTGAAAATCTGAAGTGAGAACCTCTATGTAAGTATGCCTTCAGGTGGTTGTGAAGTCAAATAATTGTCTGCCTCTCCATAGAGGAAAGGGTCTTGCTGTTTTTCAATTGGTTTTAAAACAACAAAAGTTAATTTTCCCCATTGGAACAAAGCAATAAGAGATGATTAGGAAATTGTTATTGCTTGAATACCACATTTTTCAATTGGCATATTGTTAGCATTTACTCATAAAATTAAAACAACTTGTTAAACCATTATTTAAGTCCCTGTACCACATTTTATCACTAAAATTTAACAATATTGTTATTTCCTTATATCATTTTCATTTTATCCATAATCTAAAATTACAATATATAACTTTT
>NW_012110874.1:749754-776731 GCF_000951045.1 Mandrillus leucophaeus | reverse complement strand
GTTTCAGTTTAGTCAGTGGATAATAAGGGTAAACGGCAGGAAGATTTACATTTTATTTTTAACTGATTTTGCCTCCATAGATTCTTAACTTCTAGGGTAAAATTATTAATATTTTTACTCTTGTAATTTCCTTCTTGTATATTTACACTTTGGCAGTAGTTTTCTTTTGAAATAAAATTTAATGGTTTCCCCTTCCCACCACATCTACTATTGTGTAAAGCCTAATAAAAACGTAATTTTGTAATGAGCTTTTAACTATGGCAATGAACAATAAATTTAGACAAACAGAAGATGCTGTGCTGGGTGAACAACATGGCCCCTGAGATATTTCAATTTAAATGATCACTGTAGGAGACAGTTTGTGAAGTTGCCGTTTACAGTGGAGTGCTGTATAGATGCAATCCAGCAAAATGTCAATTAGATTTTCTACTCATGTTAGTGAAATGTGAACTCTAACGATCCCTGTCCAGTTTCAATGTGAAATGATATTCTTTATGCAGTGGTAAAGAGCGAGTTCATTGTGGCGTCAAACCACACAGAGTCTGTCATGATACCATCAAATCTAACATTTGCAAATTGTCTTAAGTGACTAATTACTATAGTTCTTTCTTTTGTCAGTTCTAAAGAAAACTTACTTAAAATAAAAAGCGTTAAGTAAATGTTCCTTAAATACTTTAGTAATGTAATGTCTTGCTAAAACATATTAATAAAGCTCTTTACTGTTCTAGTCTTAGAGAACAGTTAATTTCCAATTATTTCAATCTTGGCCTTCTCAGACAAATTCTGAAGCTCTTTTACATTTAGGATAGTTAGGGGAATTAAGCTTAATTCAGAAAACTCCAAGGAACCATTGATTTAATATTTTTAAATTGTAAATATAATGTACCTAATTTCTCACATTTATTAAAAATTCATCTGTGATCATTTCAACAAAACATTTATTTTCACCCCAGTACAAACAATGTCATCTGAAAATCTGAAGTGAGAACCTCTATGTAAGTATGCCTTCAGGTGGTTGTGAAGTCAAATAATTGTCTGCCTCTCCATAGAGGAAAGGGTCTTGCTGTTTTTCAATTGGTTTTAAAACAACAAAAGTTAATTTTCCCCATTGGAACAAAGCAATAAGAGATGATTAGGAAATTGTTATTGCTTGAATACCACATTTTTCAATTGGCATATTGTTAGCATTTACTCATAAAATTAAAACAACTTGTTAAACCATTATTTAAGTCCCTGTACCACATTTTATCACTAAAATTTAACAATATTGTTATTTCCTTATATCATTTTCATTTTATCCATAATCTAAAATTACAATATATAACTTTTAACAAATATCTGTAAACCAGTCCCTGAGGTTATTCCCTAGAATAAATTTCTATGAATTAGAATTACTTGGCCACGAATAATGAATATTTAAAGTCATTTAATAAAGTCATTAAATAATTTAAAGTCATATATGCTGCATTATAGTTTCTGGTAATGTTTATGAATCCACCATTGACCATATTGAGTATGGTCTCCTTAATCTTTTTCATTTTAATAAGTATAAATTACAGCTTCTTAATAAATATATATTTCTTAGATTACTAGTAAAGTTGGCTATTTTTATAAGATTATCAGTTATATGCAATTCTCATTCTTGGAGAATATGATTTAATATCAGTTCACCATTTTTCTTTCATCTTTTTTATTTTTTGATTAACATTAGTAATATTAAATATTTTTCCCCAATATTTGTTGCAAAATTTTTCCCAGTCCACAGTTTGCCTGTTGGTTGTTAGGTCCATTTTGCCCATGTCCAACACATCTGACACCTGTTTTCAATATTTACCCACTCGTGTAGAGCTTTCTCTTTCTGTGGATGATTCTATCTGTGTTCTGTCTCTATAGTTCCCCACTACCCCCTCATCTTTTCCAAGAAGTGTCTCCTAACTTTCAGCTCAGGCAGATCTGGAGATAGCTCTGTTGGCTTGGATATTTATTTTTCAACTTACACATACTTAGAAGTTTGAGGAATTCTCTGTCTCTTAGTTGTACTGTAGGTATGGGTTGTGAGTGGTTTTACTTATTCTCATACATCTGCATAAAGGAAGTATGAAGAGATTCAATCTTAGGCAGCTGCCATTATGCAGAGAGAATCCTCCTGTATGATTTTTGAAGCAAAGAAAGGTAAAGTAGTAAAGACAACTCTTAAGAATTCAATAGCTTAAATCTTGTATCTTAGGAATATGTCTGATATCTTGACTAGTTTGATCTTTAAAACTACAATATTAATATTGGTTGTTGGGAAACTTGACTGCAATTGGTAAAAGCAGTTTTTTGTTCAGAATTTTACTCTTTCTCAACCCTTGATCATATTATTTGCTACTTTCAAAAATGACGTTGTTTTAGTATATCCTCTGCTTTATTCCTTAACTTCCAAGCAGTGTCCTTATTAAGCCTATATTTTTCTATTATGTTAGACTGCATACCTGGTCTTTGTTAAAGAATGATTTTTGATATTTGTTTTGATTTTCATAACTATGTATGCAGTTATTATTTAGACATCTCTGTCTGTCTTTACAGACTGCCCCTTTTAGTTTTAATTAGACTTAGTGTATGTTACATATTTCTAAAAATATTCTATATATTTTTAGGATCATTGTTATATGAAATTATCTTTTTGTTTTATTCACTAATTTAAATGATTTAGCAGGGCACAAAATGTTGACATCCACAAAATTTCCTCTGAAAACTCTAAACATTGTTCCTGTGTCTTTTCCATTTACTCTTGCAGTGGGCAAACATGAACTGGCTGGAGTTTGCTATTTGTAGATAGCTATTTCTTTTCTTTTCCTAACAAGCTATTTGTATATATTTTTACTTTATTATTGTGTTTCTCAAATTGTAGATGAGATAATTAGATTTGCCTGTCATTCTTCTTTCATTAGTACTATCTGAAACAGCTTAACCCTTCCATCCCCAACAGTCAGTGCAATTTTCTTTAGATCTATCTCTCTCAATATATTTTCCTCTTTCAATGTTTTAATTTTTCTTATAATCATCTTTAATTTTGAGTTTTAATTTTTACTTCATATTCCATATCTATTACATTTTCTTTTGTCATTTTTTAATCACTTTGCCTTTGAGGTACATATTCTAAAATTTTTGTTCATTTATTTAGTAAATCTATTTTAATGCTCATTGCTAGTTTTCAAGCCCAAAAGTGTGAACTTTGAGTTTGCTGTTTAACTTTTAGCTTCCTGACAATTTTTCTTTCCATCACTCAGAACTTTTTAGCTTTTCCCATTTATCTTTATTATACCCTGCTGTCTTTCATTTCACCTTGTTTTCTTCCTGTAGATTTCTGCACATTTCATGGAAACTATCTCTACTTGTACTATTTTAAACACATGTAACTATTTTTAAGTTTTTTTCCCTCTCATTACAGAAATAAATTATTTTCAGAGTTTGTTATTCCTTCTTGGAGTCCACAAAATAATGTCCACTTCATCTTTGAATGCTGAAATAGCTTTATTCAGGATTCACTACCTTCCTTCCTATATATTCATACTTCAATAATGAGACATTCATCAAATCCAAGTCAAAATTTGACAACAAAGTTGGTTTGTAAACTTGTGTTGACTTCATGTTCATTTGAGTGCTATGAAATGTTTTTCTCGGATATACAACTGAAAAAGTATCATTAGGCATCATTATCATTTCGGTATCATTAATGATACCTCCAGTAATTACTGTTAACTAGTAGAATTTATTAAATGCTCTGCTTAACTTAGATGGAAATGTTTCCTAAGCCATCTCATGTTTCTTGAAGCTCTAAACCGAGGCACTATTTGAAAAATTAGAGTCCTTATAATGTACTTCTACCAGTGATATTATACTATGTATATCAGTTTACACAAGTAAACTATATCTTCCTAAGTATCGTAACCTGTATTCCCCTCCCTGCCTAAATCATCAAAATCAGCCTTTCCCTGGTTTTGTGTAGAATGAAATTTAACTGATCTTGAGGGAAGGACTATAGAGTCAGACTTCTATGATATAAAAAGTTCTCATCAGTATAGATAGAAAAGCCTACCTTGGTTCTTGGAAGAATCAGGAGGAAGGTAAAATCTCTTCTTACTGTTTCTTACATTGATTTCTAAGTTAGAAGGTTTTCTCTATTACAGAGGGTACATAACACATTAACTGAGTCTCTCATGGAAGTCTTATTTTTTTAAGTTGGTAGTAAACATTTCAGATTCTGATTACTGGCTGATTTTCACTTAAAATCTCAGTGCTATTATGCATAACTTTTCAATGCTTCCCCTTTAATTTTTATGGTACTGTATGTGACATTAAACTGATAAGTTTATTAAGTTTATTATTAGGTATAATATTAAACCATACAGTTTTAGCATGCAAATGTAAGAATGGGGTTTTCTTTTTTTAATCAGAAAGATTGAGAATTATATTCAAACAGCAAATATTATGTTATATAACACTTGTTCAGATTTAGTAGTGGAGATTTTTGTATATGATAATAGTTGTACTAAATCAACCAGTCTTCTAAAGGGAAAATATTGAGAGGGAAAGAGTATACAACTGAGATAAACCTATATTTACAATTCTGTATAACAGATTTTTTCAGGTGCAATTTAATATAACCTCTCTAAACAACAGTTTTAATAACTGTAAAATTCAAAAATACTATTTCATAAGATGATATTGAGATTGAAACGAGACAAAATTTTTAGCTGCTTTTATTGAGGTATATTTGATATATAACAAACTGTACATAGGATAAGGTGTACAATTTGATAAATTTCAATATAGGTATATACCTGTAAAACCATCGCTATAGCCGTGATAGTGAATACGTATGACCACCTCCGCGTTTTCCTTGTTCTCTTCCATAGTCGTTCCACTGATGTTTCCCTTCACTATGCCCTGGGTTACCATCGATCTAGATGTGTATAAGAGACAGATTATACCCTGCTGCCTTTCATTTCACCTTGTTTTCTTCCTGTAGATTTCTGCACATTTCATGGAAGCTATCTCTACTTGTACTATTTTAAACACATGTAACTATTTTTAAGTTTTTTTCCCTCTCATTACAGAAATAAATTATTTTCAGAGTTTGTTATTCCTTCTTGGAGTCCACAAAATAATGTCCACTTCATCTTTGAATGCTGAAATAGCTTTATTCAGGATTCACTACCTTCCTTCCTATATATTCATACTTCAATAATGAGACATTCATCAAATCCAAGTCAAAATTTGACAACAAAGTTGGTTTGTAAACTTGTGTTGACTTCATGTTCATTTGAGTGCTATGAAATGTTTTTCTCGGATATACAACTGAAAAAGTATCATTAGGCATCATTATCATTTCGGTATCATTAATGATACCTCCAGTAATTACTGTTAACTAGTAGAATTTATTAAATGCTCTGCTTAACTTAGATGGAAATGTTTCATAAGCCATCTCATGTTTCTTGAAGCTCTAAACCGAGGCACTATTTGAAAAATTAGAGTCCTTATAATGTACTTCTACCAGTGATATTATACTATGTATATCAGTTTACACAAGTAAACTATATCTTCCTAAGTATCGTAACCTGTATTCCCCTCCCTGCCTAAATCATCAAAATCAGCCTTTCCCTGGTTTTGTGTAGAATGAAATTTAACTGATCTTGAGGGAAGGACTATAGAGTCAGACTTCTATGATATAAAAAGTTCTCATCAGTATAGATAGAAAAGCCTACCTTGGTTCTTGGAAGAATCAGGAGGAAGGTAAAATCTCTTCTTACTGTTTCTTACATTGATTTCTAAGTTAGAAGGTTTTCTCTATTACAGAGGGTACATAACACATTAACTGAGTCTCTCATGGAAGTCTTATTTTTTTAAGTTGGTAGTAAACATTTCAGATTCTGATTACTGGCTGATTTTCACTTAAAATCTCAGTGCTATTATGCATAACTTTTCAATGCTTCCCCTTTAATTTTTATGGTACTGTATGTGACATTAAACTGATAAGTTTATTAAGTTTATTATTAGGTATAATATTAAACCATACAGTTTTAGCATGCAAATGTAAGAATGGGGTTTTCTTTTTTTAATCAGAAAGATTGAGAATTATATTCAAACAGCAAATATTATGTTATATAACACTTGTTCAGATTTAGTAGTGGAGATTTTTGTATATGATAATAGTTGTACTAAATCAACCAGTCTTCTAAAGGGAAAATATTGAGAGGGAAAGAGTATACAACTGAGATAAACCTATATTTACAATTCTGTATAACAGATTTTTTCAGGTGCAATTTAATATAACCTCTCTAAACAACAGTTTTAATAACTGTAAAATTCGAAAATACTATTTCATAAGATGATATTGAGATTGAAACGAGACAAAATTTTTAGCTGCTTTTATTGAGGTATATTTGATATATAACAAACTGTACATAGGATAAGGTGTACAATTTGATAAATTTCAATATAGGTATATACCTGTAAAACCATCGCTATAGCCGTGATAGTGAATACGTATGACCACCTCCGCGTTTTCCTTGTTCTCTTCCATAGTCGTTCCACTGATGTTTCCCTTCACTGTGCCCTGGGTTACCATCGATCTGCTTCCTGTAAACCATAAATTAGTTGGCATTTTCTAGCACCCTGTAAACATAAAATCATGGAGCCTGCACACGCTTTTGCCTGACTTCTTTAACTCAGCATAATTATTTTGAGATTCGCCCATATTGTAGCATGTATTCATGGTTCATTTATTCGTATTGCTAAGTAGTATTCCACTGTTTAGATATACTACATTTTATTGATTCATACACTTGATGATGGACATTGAGCTCTTTCTAATATTTGGTGATTACAAGAAGAGCTGAGAACAGTCATGTAAAAGTGCTTGTATGGATATATAATATCTTCTTCCCAGCAAAAGGAGAAGATATAAGTTTAACATTTTAAGAAATAAGACCATCTGTATTAAAGTTTAGAGGACATTATAAAGTGCAACCTAAATGCATGTCATTATTATGTTTAGAAATATGCTCATTTTGTCTGGTCACTGTGGTATGACTAAAAATATCCTATTCAAATTTAATAAGAAGTAAATTATTAAATCAAAGTGAACATACTATGGTACATGATTCCCAAGAATCTTGGACAAGTCTTAAAAGACCTAGATTTAAAAATGGATTAGAGTGTCTTCAAAGAAGAAAAAACTTATAAAATAAGTGTCAACAAATAGCGAGAAAATATGTGGAAATATATGCTGTGACTAAACTTAACTAGGCGGTATCATATATAAAGAAGATAATTTTGTTTATCATAAGGAGATGCAAACTTTATTATTTAAACTTCGCTCAGTTTTCACAAGACACCACTTACATTGTCTCAGCTAATATATTTCTGAGACAGAAAATTCAGTATTAGTGTATTTTCTATCTAACAGACAGAAATAAAGAAATTGAGATTCATAGAAAAACTGGAATTAAATAGAAAACATTTAAATGTAAAGATAAAAACATGGAGTCACATTAAGGCTTGAGAGTGGTCTTTAGTCTATGTGTACAATTACACTATGTGTACAATTACACTATGTGTACAATTTTGCTCAGTTTCGTATGTTCTTCCTAGGTTAGGTCCAAGCAGATGAGATATTAGAAACATAAGTGTGTTATGATTTCCAAGAAGGAAATTATGAAGTGAGAGGTAAGGAGGGGAAGAAAACACAGTGGGGGAAACATCAAATCATTTGTAGTGTGGGCTAATTCAGAATAGCAGCAAAAGGCCTGGATGCTTAAGCATCTTACTTGCTTTAAAATTATTTGAAGTAATGACAATGATACCCTAAGTGTTTGTTAAAATTTCATGTTAAAAAGCTAGAGTGGTTTGGTCCACCCTTTAATCATTTACTTTATAAAATTTAAAATATTCTGAATAGAAAAAGACATATTATCTAAAAAATGTCTAGTTGGCTTCTTAATTTTTGGTACTATCAGGTAAAAGAGAGTTTAGGCTAAAATTTCAGAGCATGTAGCATGACAGACAAATACAGATGAGATGGATAGGAAGAAACAAACATTTTAGTTTAAAAATACTTCATATCCAATACATTATTATGGTGCATGGCATTCAGGCCATTGAATATGTTTTAGTGGTCTAGGAATAAAAAAGGCTGACTTCTGACTGAAAAGTATGATTAAGACTAATTATTCTACATTAAAAATGTTAACTTTGTTAGAGCAAGTTTTTCCTTTTAAAATGTCAGAAACTTCTATCATTATTTTAATTCTTGTTCTACATTATACTTAGTGTTTTAAAATATGATTTTTAAAATTTTGTAAATTTATGAACATTAAAAAAGTTATATTTTCATATTATTGCAATTAGTCATATTTGTACTTCCAGCCTCATATTTTTATTCTATATATACTACTGTAGCAATTTACTTTGTTAATAACCTTGAACCAAGATTAATATCCCAGTTTTAAGATTTGAATTGGAACACTTTAAAAGAAGCACGTTCTAGTCTTGATCAAATAGTACACTTTTTCTCAGGGATTTTCAATTTTGTTCCTACTTTGCAATAATTAACCACTCAAATAGTTGCTATAGCTATACTCAGTTATCAAGGAAACAGTTTATCCTACATTAATAGAGAAGAGATACATATGAAGTGTAGCAGACATTTCAGAAATTCATGGAGTTTAAAGCCATCAAGATGTGGGGCCACTTAGTGGCCTTAACTATATGAAATGCTTTTTGTTATTCATCTGTTTATGTACCGCAAGCTATCCCTTCTAAGATGATCCTTATAGAGCCCTTTTGAATCAACCATAGTTCATTAGTAAATAAACTATCCAAAACTGATCATTGGAAGATGACTTTTTTTTTGAAGATGCAAATACAAAATGTTGTTTATATAATTATGTGGTGGAAAGATCAACTGGTTATTCATTCGTCATTTTAAAATACTGCTATGTATGACAGGAATATCAGAGTGGTATCTAAAATCAGGAAAATCATTGAGGTATCTACTGATTATACATGAAATTATAGTCATATGATATTGTAAATGAATTGGGTTAGCTTTTATATTTTGTTAAAATATAAATATTTTTGTAAGTAATAGATTAGATGAATTCAAACTAAGGACTTAATATAACTGATTTTCTTTGATCAAGTCACATTGAAATATTGTTCTTTAATAAGCCTAGGCAAAACTTTACTTTTTAGAGTTGTTTTTGACCAGTATTAAGCCAGATTATTTATAAAAAGAATAATTAAAAGTAGTTGTATAAATTAAATAATTTCAAAAAAAGCAAATTTTTGAACAAAATCACAAATCAAAATAGGCCATCGTGGTCTTTCTCTAGGTTGTTGACAGCAAAGCGTTATTAATCTACATCCTAAAAGCTTGATTCACATGTTTCAACAAGATTGAAAGATGACCTGGTCAGCATGGCATATGACCTTTACAGAACATCTATGATTAAAACAAATGTGGCAACTCTGGTGACAATAAAACAAGGAAAGATTTGTCTTTATAAAGGGCATAAAGCCATACTAATAAGTAATATTGATCAAGAATCCACATGCCAATAATTTAGATTAAATTTTATTTAATTCTTAGTAACTGTATGCAGTAAGTTCTAATACTATCTCCTTTTTCAGAACCCAAACTCTTTACATATATTTTAACTAAAAAAAAAATCGACTCTGTATGAATATTGGTGAGTTCAACACCTAAGTTTATATGCATATATATAATATATATAACTAAGATTTTATATATTTATAAGCACATAAGTACATATATGTATAGATACATAATAGTACTAGGTATACATGAAAGCAGTAAAAAATGTGACTTATCTGGTAATGAAATATGTGGGTATGTGGTAAAATGAGTTTCCTTCTTTCTAAAGCTGTTAACTTACACATGTAATACCTAGCTGCTTTTAAAATAGAATTTTTTATTCTTTTATCAGCAACTCCTCCTCCTTGGCAATATCTTTCTAAAGAACTATTTGGAAAAGGTCCTTCCTAAAAGTCTTTACTTAGTTAATGGAAATCTACTGGGAGATAGAGGGTGGTGGGCAGAGTCTGTGGTTTATACTTACTGTTGAAATTGTAGTCCCTTGCTTTTTCTAAGACTCTACCTTATAAAGTTTTCAAATAAGTTTCATTTTTAAAGATGCTTTCTCATTTTTGCTTGCAAAATTAACTAGCAGAACTGTTTGGAGTTCCTTTGGTTGTTACATATCTATACTCTCATAATAATTTGAAATTATTTGTTTATTGAAATACTTATTTGGAAATATTTTTCAGACACAATATTGATTTGTGAGGCAAAGGAATACTAAAACTTACTCTTTTTTTTTTTCTTCAGATGGAGTCTTGCTGTGTTGCCCAGGCTGGAGTACCATCTCAGTTCACTGCAACCTCCGCCTCCCGGGTTCAAGCGATTCTCCTGCCTCAGCCTCCTGAGTAGCTGGGATTGCAGGCACGCACCACCACGCCCACCTAATTTCTGTAATTTTAGTAGAGATGGGGTTTCACCGTGTTGGCCTGACCTAGTGATCTGCTCACCTTGGCCTCCCAAAGTGCTGGGATTACAGGTATGAGCCACTGTGCTCGGCCAAAACTTACACTTTTTTATACTATAGGACTACGATTTCATTTTCTAATGCTTATCCAGGACAAAGTGGTTCAGTGCTGACTGTGTGTCAGGTACTCAGCTAGGTGACTATACTTTCAATTTGGAGTGAAAAAAATCTCTGCCTTAATGAACCCTAAGTGCGGTAAGAGAAAAAGACAGGTAATTCAAACTTACTTGAGAATTCTGAAAATGTCTTCTAGAAGGTGAGATCTATCCGGCAGGTCTTAAATAAATAATAGAATATTTTTAGTAGGTGTGGAGCAGAGAAGGGGATGTGGGAATAGGATAGATAAGGATGTGGAGGCTTAAAAGTGCATTTGGTAAAGATGTGTGTTTGTGTGTGTGTGTGTGTGTGTGTGTGAATAAGGTATGGAATGTAGTCTTACATTCAGTGCCCTGAAATCTGACCTGTTGATTCCTATCAAACTGATCTGTATGAACATATAGATATCTTAGCTTTTTCTTTTTAATCTCTTCACTATATCTGTGGTTCTTAGTCTACTCAGTGGGGATTTTTCAGAAGTGTTTCCAAGAAAACCTGATACAGGAGTGGGGACGTGGAAAAAAAGAGACAATGAGGAGGCTACACTCATCAGGGTTATCCACAGGACTGTACACACATCACATAAGGTCATTCCAAAATCTGCAGGCTAGGCTGGCAGGCCGGAGACCCGATGCTGAAGCTTCGGTGTGAAGGGAGTCTGCTGGCAGAATTCCCTCTTTTCAGGGACCTCAGTCTTTTTCTCTTCAGGCCTACAACTGATTAAATGCAGCCCATCCATTTTATGAAAGGTAACCTGCTTTACTCAGAGTCACTGATTTTGACATTCGTCACATCTAAAAAAATGCTTTCACAGCAACATCCATAGGTCAAACATCCTGTGTTTGACCAAATATCTGGGAAGAGTGGTCTAGTCAAGTTGACACGTGAAATTAGCCATCACTGAGGCCACACAACAGCACAGTGTCAGGTAAATCTCCACGGCGAATAACTTTGGCTCAATCCCACTTCGTAGTTTTGAACGCAGTCTAGGTCACATTTTAAGAGTTATCTCAATCAGGGGACAGTGAACTGGTAAATATATCTATTCTTTCTCTCCTGCAATCATTGGTTAATGGTGGCTCCTTAGGGGACATAATTCTCAGGTTTTTGTGTGAGCAGACAAAGCTGTCTCAGTAGCCTAAGGACATTTCTCTAACAAAGAAATATATAGGTGCTGGCTATTGGAATGACAGTATGCCTATAGCCATTATAGACAATATGTCTCTAGAAGTAAAGAGATTAATGGGGTATGTATGGATCATCAAAAGCATTTGCATGTACATAAGGAGTTGGGGAAAAGAACTGAGGTTTACAAAGTATACCAGTACTAAATCATGAAGGGTTTTTCAGTACACATCCAAGAATGTAGATTTCATATAACGATAAGTTGGTGTCAGGCTTTACCAGTACCGTCCTGCAGGGAAATTATCATTTGAAATCATTATATATTATCCCCAGGGTCTCTCATTAAGGAGGTCTAAAATTAGGCCCTGGAATCTGGTTTAGGATCAATGTATCAGGCTTTGGAGAGCCGCGAAAGAGTTGCACAGGTGCAGAACATGATCATATTTACACTTTACGAAGAGCACACTTGTAATAGCTGGAAGGAAGGCAAAACTGAAAGAAATGATCCTTCTTTACTGCATTAAAACACCAGGTGTGAAGACATTACGTGAGAGGAAAGTTAAGGATATATTTAGATGGCAAATTTGACAAAAGTATTTAAAGAGGGACAAGGAAGAAAATGATTAGTGAACATTTCCAATTCTCAGGCTTGGGAGATGGAAATGATAGTAGTGCCAAACTCTGAAATATAGAACACGGTAGCAGGATTTGCTGGGGAAAATAGTGAATGAGGTTGGAATGGTCAGTGGGACATCAAGGAAGAAACAGCTGGGGGTCAGAAAGAGACTGTCAGAATAGAAGGTTGTAGACTGAAGATAAAACTTTTTGAGTTATTAGTATAGCTCAGGTATTGACAAACTGTGACCAGCAGGCCAAATCCGTCCTTGCAAGTGTTATGTAAATAAACTTTTTTGGAACACAGCCACGCTCATTTGTTTACCTATGATCTATGAGAGCTTTTTCTAAATGACAGAGCGGAGTACAAATATCTTTGTTATGACAGCGACTATAAGGCCCACACAGCAAACAGTACTTCCTATCTGGCCCTCTTTATAAAATGTTTTCAAACTCCTGGTGTAGATAGGTAGTGATTGAACTTTTGGGAATGCATAGATTGCCAAGGGGATGTGTATATTGCAAAGACAATTGAATGGAGCACAAACATTTAAAGACAAAGGAGAAGAAAAAGAACAAAGGAGGCGTCATGCACGTCCATGTGAAGAGACCACCAAACAGGCTTTGTGTGAGCAACATGGCTGTTTATTTCACCTGGGTGCAGGCGTGCTGAGTCCAAAAAGAGAGTCAGGGAAGGGAGATAAGTATGGGGCCATTTTATAGGATTTGAGTAGGTAAAGGAAAATTACAGTCAAAGGGGTGTTGTTCTCTGGAGGGCAGGAGTGGGGGTCACAAGGTGCTCAGTGGGGGAGCTTTTTGTGCCAGGATGAGCCAGGAAAAGGAATTTCACAAGATAATATCATCGCTTAAGGCAAGGACTGGCCATTTTCCCTTCTTTTGTGGTGGAATGTTATCAGTTAAGTCGAGGCAGGGCATTTACACTTCTTTTGTGATTCTTCAGTTACTTCAGGCCATCTGGGCCTATACGTGCAAGTCACAGGGGATACGATGGCTTGGCTTGGACTCAGAGGCCTGACAAGAGGTAGACTGCAAACAACAGACTTAGTGAAGAGAGGAAAAAAAGCTATAATTTTAAATCTATATTTATCTAGTACTATTCCATCTATATTTTTTCGATTCACCAAATTAGTCAGATGCTGACAGAAAAACAGGCAGAGTACTTGTTCTCATTTTCTTTCCTTTCTCATCTCTGTCTTGTCTTTTCTTCAACATGTGTATTAGCCTATTTTCACATTGCTATACAGAACTGTCCAAGACTGGGTAATTTACAAAGAAAAAAGATGTAATTGACTCACAGTTCTGCAAGGCCAGGGAGGCCTCAGGAAACTTACAGTCATGGTGGAAGGGGAAGCAAACGTGTCTTACATGGCAGCAGGAGCAAGAGAGCATGCGAAGGAGGAACTGACAAGCCCTTATAAAACCATCAAATATCCTGAGAGCTCCCTCACTATTACAATAACAGCACAGAGGAAACTGCTCCTATGATCCAACCATCTCCCACAAGTTCCTTCCCTTGACACATGGGGACTATGGGGATTACAATTCAAATTGAGAATTGTAATCTGGTTGGGGACACAGAGAAAAACCATATCAACATGCATTCAAGAAAAATGATAGTTGGTGGAGGAAATAACAAAGATCATTCTGGAAGTCATGTTTTATTTAAGGATGAAGAAATGTTCCGAGAAACGCGTTGTTAGGTGATTTCATCATTGTGCGAACATCATAGAGTGTACTTATATAAGCTCAGGTGGGATAGCCTACTACATGCCTAGGCTATATGGTATGGCCTATTGCTCTTAGGTTACAGATCTGTACGGCATGTTACTCTTCTGAATAGTGTAAGGAAATAGTAACACAATATTAAGTATTTGTGTATCTACACACACCTAAGTATAGAAAAGATATGGTAAAAGATTTTAAAAATGGCACATCTGTATAGGACACTTAGCATAGATGGAGCTTACAGGACTGGAGGTTGTTATGAGTGAATCAGTGAGTGAGTGGTGAGTGAATGTGAAGGCCTAGGACAGACACTACTGTACACTACTGTAGACATTATAAACACTGTATATTTAGGCTACACTAAATTTATAAAAACTAGTTTTCTTCCTTCAATAATAGATTAATCTTACTATAATGTTTTTACTTTAAAACTTTTAATGTTTTTAAACTTTTTAATTTTTTCGTGATAGCACTTAAAACAAATATGCATTGTATAGCTATACAAAAATATTTTCTTCATAGACTTCTGCTAAAGGCTGTATTTTCAAAATTTTTTATTTTTCTGTTTACTTTGAAAACTGTTTTTGTTAAACACTAAGATAAAAATGCATACATTAGCGTAGGCCCACACACATTCATGGGGTGTTCCACCTCCACGTCTTGTTGCTCTAGAATGTCTTCAGGGTCAATTACATGCATGGAGCTGTCATTTCCTATGATAATAATGCCTTCTTCTGGATACCTTCCGAAGGACTGGCCTGAGGATGTTTTACAGTTAATAATTTCTATGTAAGTAGGAGTACACTCAAAATGATGAAGTATAGTAAATACACAAACCAGTAACATAGTTGTTTATTAGCAAGTATTAGGTACCATACATCACTGTATGTATGAAGACTTTTAAATGACAGTCAGGTTTGATTAACCAGCATTGCCACAAATATGAGAGTAATGTGTTGCATGGTAACTATCACAACTACAGTGCCACCAGGTGATTGGAATTTTTTAGCTTCATTAAAATCTTATGAGACCATCATTGAATATGTGGTCCGTCATTGACCAAAACATCATGATGTGGCTCATGACTGTAGCTCTAACTGCCTCAGAAGATCCAGGAAAAAGTAGGTTCCTCTGAGGCCAGGAGCCCGTTCAGTATCTTAGCCCATGCCTTGCCTTATAGGCATGTGTCAATCACACGTCCTGTTTTGCTTTCACATTTCTTTTATCCTCCACTAGTTCCCTTTTATTTGGTTGATATGTTTTTTCTTTTTTTCCCAGATAGATACAAATAGCGCAGCCTTTTGCCAAAGAAATGATATCTTGTTTCCTTTGCCAGGAGCTGTGTACTTGCAACAGTAATATAAATGTGCGGCCCACATTAGGTACTCAAGCAACTTGTCATTTGTTTGAAAAGGAGCCCTCTACTTGACTACAAGAAACAGGAGCCAAATGAGCTTGATTCCTTCCTATACCAGCCAGCAATGCAATTACAAGAACAGGGACTGGGGAAGGACAAAGTGATCTGTCACCCATGCACACAGGTGCAGGGGCTATGTCCTTGAAATGGTTGGTTGTGCTTGGGACTCTGCTTTGGTCTGTTAATTATACAATATATAATTATATACTGTAACATGGGATTTCATAAGTGACTGTAATTCATTGGTAATTTCTTGAGAAATTACAATTTTTGAAAGGAAAGTTTTTTTTCTTTGTGTCCCCTGATGGATTCTCATGGTTTGTAAAATCTTTAGAATTCATAATCCTTAGGTAATACACTTTGTAGAAACAGCAGGAGTGTGAGGATCTGCAAACCTTCTTTTCTTCACTGATGAGTATAAAAATGCTGTGGTTTACTTCAACTGTCGAAAGTGGGACTTTCTTCATATTTAGGCTGTGGTGTTCTCTTTTCATGCTGAAAAGCATGAATTGTCAAAAATGGACATCTTGCCATGAATAAAGATGAAAACTGAGTAGGTGACTCACAAATGTGCTTGACAAGAGAGAAATGGTTTGAATATAGAGTGTATACATACTCTTCTGCTAAAAACTTGGGAGACCAAACAAGTCTGATTGCAATGGGTAACCAGCAAACAGGTACAGGGACATCAGTGTGTTCTCATGATACCCACATCGCCAACCAAACCTCTTCTGTGTGCTCTTGTCTGTGAGACTAAGATTCAGCTCTCTTCAGACTAGGATCACAGCTTGGGTGTGATTTGATCCTGCTTCAAGCTGGCACAGCCTCAGAAGCCCTCTACCATCAGAATCGTGCTCAGAGGAAATAGCTGGAGACCATTCTTGAAGAACTGTTATCTTTAGTACTGGAGTTCAGTGTCCTGTTTGGGTCTCACTGACATGCTATTCCAGGGACACTCACTGGCATCTGAAACCTCATTCTGGGATCTGGGAATGAAACAGAATTCAGGCAGGAAGCCTTAGAAGTGCCTTATGTTCAGAAAGACTCTGTGTCCTCTTAAGGGAGCATCATTGGTAAACTTCCTACTTCTCAATTTCCTTATCTTTAAAAGTCGCTGAATGAATTAAATTATATGATGTGGAATTCATAAAGAACTCAAGAGTACCTGCTATTACTGTATAATGTATTGTTTCTATTTACAGCACATACAAAGTACCAGTTTTTCCATTGTTAATGTGGATGTGAATGTTGCCCTAAAATAATTTTGTCTTTTGATTTGTTTGCTATTCTTCATCTATCCTTGCTTCTATCATTATTAAAAATTTATCTATGAATAAATTTAGAGAGGAAATTGAAGTCATTATAAAGTTGCATATCCAAGCACGGCAATGATTTGTAATTGTCCCAACAGTTAAGAGTACATCAGTATAGCCCTAACCATACTCACTAAGGGCTTTTACACTGATTACAGAGATTGTGGGTGCTGAGTTTTCCCCATGTGTTGCCATAAATCTGCTTTTCCTTTCACTTAAGAAGGTACTTAGAATCACAAGAGTGTAAGACTGATGTTATCATAGACTAACATTATAATCCTTTTATTTTATGGAAAAAGCCATTATTTGTGAATTTCCGCCATTCTTCACAGCTGGCGATGGGTCATGAGAGCTCGCTGCCAGACGCCAGGAGCCGGGCTAAGACACACGAGAGAAGAGAACTCCTAAGCACGGTGATGGCAGAAGTGTGTGCCAATTTGAGGAATGCTTTTTCTCACATACTTTCGATTTTTCCTCTGTCTGGGAACTAGTGCAAGAAATCTAAAAGAGGAAACCCAGCCTGTTTTCTCTCACTTATTTGAATTTACTAGTGTTTGCAATAGTGTTAATTTCTGGCTTTAACTGAAGTATGGTTTTTTGCAGTTTATTCTCTCATTTTTCATTCATGTATTCATTTATCCTTTTATCAACCAATATTTCCCTTCCTTTTTGGACAGGGTTCCTGCATTACATGCTGCAGATTACCAGGACAATGCCTGCTCCCCCAGGAGTTTGCAATCTTCATGTAATTTATAAAAACGTGTCCATCCACGTTAATCTAAACAAACAGTTTTCAATGGTGCTAGTGGTGGGAGGAAAGGGCTGCTCCCGGAAGTCATTCTTTGGCAATGTCTGAAGACATTTGTAATGACTGAGGGACTGAGTGCTCCTGGCATGCCAAGTAGTGAAGAAATGCTGCTAGATATGCTGCAATGCACAGGAGAGCTCTGGGATAACATAAAGTATTATCCAGTCCCAAATGGGAAACCCTGTTCTAAACTTTTACTTGAAACAGGTTTTATCCTTTACTTAGCACAATTCTTTATGTATAATAAAGGGATTTGCTACTTTGTTCATCAACTAACAGAGGTTCCTAACAGATTGTATACCATTTCATAAATATTTGTCAAAAGGATTAATAAATATTAAACTGGATTAAATTTAATAATGCAATATAAAGAATAATGATGTGGGGGGTAGAACTGGGTTTGTATTTTTACTCCATAATTTAATATTCTGTAGTTTTGGTCAAGTTACTTAACATTTCAGAATCTTGGTTTTATACTAATATAGGATATTAGTACTCACTACTGTACTTAGATTTGAATAAAATATAATGTATATACCTAATAGTTTCTTATAGGATGCATTTCTTGTCCCTTCTATGGCTAAATAAATTTTGAAAGGGTGAATGCATAGCTTTTTAAATTGATAATCCTACATTAGATATCCCACAACGTATTATTTTGGGGTTATGTGTTCAATTTTCTTTTGAATGACATCTTTTGTGAAATCAAGGTTATTCTGGCTACTGTTTTCTTTTGATTGTTGTTGCAGCCTTACAGTAGAAGGATTGAATTTGTATTTGGGTCTATATGCTGTTACCTGTTCTTTGTGTGCAAAAATGTAAGCACTAAATGCTCCAGATGGTACCACAGATGCGGAAAGGTTAAGAGATGTAATCAATTGTCATACCGGGGAGGCACTCAATGTGATTTTGAGTTTATTGTGAGTCCCTACTGACTGAATTAGAATGTCATGTTCTGTGACAGGATCGTAATAGATTAGATGCTTGCTCCTCTCTGCTCTTCTGGATAAATAAAGGGGAAATGCAGTTGTGAATTGCCTCACTCAGTGGTGGGGACTTCCATGATTGTCTGAGAATGTCCACTCACACTCTCCACCTCACAGTTCAAACTATTTAAGCTCAAACCTTGACATCTCCTCTGTTGTGGAACAAATGAATCATAGTAGTATCAGAATATACCAGAAAATGCTGTGCCTGCTGAAGGAATAAAGGGACGGAGAAGACTCCAGTTCTGAAGGGGCAAGCTCAATGTTTGCCTTTAGTTTGAGAAAGAAAGCAGCACCTGAGGTGGTATTGTTTGGTAATAGAGTAATAGAAGGTTGCTTGATAATAGGTTTCTTTCTTACATAAATTGGGAAACCCATAATTTGAGAAAAGTTATTTTCCACAGGTAAGAAAGAATAGCATGTATTATATAGGTAGGCTAATGCTCATAAACCACCTAAAGCCCTTTGAAAATTATTAACTTTTTTAGCAAGTCTAGGTCATGTAATTTCCTTCTTGATAGCAATACTTTTGACCATGTAATATTGTAAGCCATCATAATATGGTGGCTCAGCCATTCAGTAGTATTAGAAAATGTGAAAAAAAAAAAAAAAGTTTTGAAATAGAGGCTATGATAAGCTATTGCTCTTAAAACTATATGAGAGGTAATTTCATTTTAAAATTGGTTTGATAAAGTCACTTGACATCACACTGTGGCATCTGAAAGTAAAAGTTCTGGACTAGAAAATCTTCAGTCTTCAATACGGCTCTCATGAGCTTCTATGGCAATTACACTCAGCTATGATACTCAAATGTGATGAACTCATGCAAGTTTTAAGCCTAACCTAACATTAAGTGACAGTCAGTGAAAAAAATTACTATACTAATGTTTTAACTGATATTTCTCGTTGATAATGGGTTAAATCTTCTAAGATAAAGTTAATAAAATATGTAAACCAGCTTGAGAAATTATAATTATTGTACTAACAGGTAAGTACAAATGTTTTTTGTCACAATTCCCTTAGAATATCATTGTTAATAAAATTTTAAGAAGTTTTAAAGTGAGAAGCATGAGGACTTAAAATTATCTTCCTTGGTTTTCTTGAGTTTATGGAATATATTTTCATCTTTTAGTCATAGTTATGTTTTTAAATAACTCTGTTCTGCTCCATGAGAGACATTTCAGTTCTAAATGTATGCAACCAAATTATCTCTTAACCCTCATTTTCAAACTGCAGTTCAATCAGTATACTCCAGATGGCACACAATGATGATAAAATTATGCATATGTTACATTGAGGGATTGAATATGCAAACAGAAGGAGCTGGTTAACTAAGGCTTTTAAATTGCTTCAGGACTTTACCATTCTCCTACGTAATGAAAAAAAACACAGATAATGTTTTGCTTAGTTTTAGGATTTGACACTTTTTAATATAGCAAAATGAAATGCAATTGTAATCCATAATAGTCCACATGAAATTTTGCCAATGTCAATATAAAAGCAAATGTTTTCCTACATAAGTCTGTACATAGTGATGCATTTTTACCTTAGTTTATTACCAGTGATTTTCAGATTATACTTCCCTCATGAGAAAAAACCAATCTAAATTAATATATGTCACAAATTAATAGGCATTTTTCTTTTCCTAACTACATGATTGGGACGTCAGGTCATCCTCTTTTGTTTGCATAATCTTAGAAAAACATAATATTTGGGGGAATATATAGGGAAGAAAAGCAAACAAAAGTCATTTATCTCTAATTACCAAAGGATTATCAACTGTTCTATTATTGAATAATGTTTTCACAGCTCTAGGGCTCTTTAGTGTGAAAGCTACTAATCAGATCCTTACAGTCACATACAAAAATAGTTAAAGAAATCATGTATTTTTTCAATGTACTGTTACACTGTTGTCTTCAGTAAATCTACTCAATTCCAAGGACAATTGTTTGTTTCAGTAAAAAGCATGTCCATATAGTTTAGATAACTGTTAGTATAGTTTTTAAAGATTAAAGAAAATCGATGGTAGCTTAGCAGTAAACTCTTCTATATGACAACTTTGGATTATACGTATATATATATATATATAATTTTCTACCTATCAACATCCAATCAAAAATTATTATTTTGAAATGTTTAGTCTTACTGCCTAAGGTGGGTTTGTGTAAATTGGTGATACTTTTTTTTTTAATAGACTTTCTTCGTTGGGAAGTCCTTTATTCATACAGGAAACTGGGTGTTTATTTTTTTTTCTGTAGTTTCATGCATTGATTTTGATGAACATTTCATGCTAAAGGAGTTTCTAAAGTAGAACAATTCAGAATCCATGAATAGTAATTGAGCCCTTTAGGTCTGCTCTGAACTTAAAACCATTATTCTCCATTTACAGCAGACAAATCATGTTGTTCTACAGAACACTGCTCTGTCATTTCAGTGTTTTGTGGTGGTTGCTTCCAGCGAGCTGGGCTGGAATATGAAACTCTCTTTGCTTCCTGTGCTCTCTCTTGCTGTGCTGGGCACATTTAGGGTTCTGTTTGAAACGGGCAAAAAGCAATTCTGTTGTTCATAAAGAATAACTTGTAAGCTGGTGTGGGTTCCTGTACATTCTTTATTTTGTGAAGAGAATGTGCTATTTGTCAGGCTTTGAATCTCTGGCAACCGGCTTGCTGAAACTCAGTTTAAATGTACTGTCGTGCATAAACAATCAAATGTAAAACATAATAAAATCTCTTCTTCTCACTGTATTTCTCACAACACACACATCGGCTCAATACACTATTCTATGTACGGGGAGTTGTATCTGTCAGAAACTAATTTTAAGTGTCATGTAAAAACAAAAAGATAATAGAATAGTGAAATATTGCTTTTAATATTAACAACGAACTCTAGCATTTGAGAAAAAGTAGCTATTATGGTGCTTGCAGAGTGATGTAGTCAAAAGCGCCTGTGCTGGGAGCTCATTTCATAGCAGGGCAGTCATTTTCTAACGTGAACTGTCCTGTTACAAAAGTTGTCCGAATACATGTTTGGATTCTCATGATCTGTTTTGTTTGCCTGATGGAGAAAAACTTCGAGCAGCTCTTAAAAAACAAACATACTTCTTTAACCAAAAAAATAAAATTTGTACTGGAAGCACTATGGTAGAGTGATTTTTTAGGCCTGTCTTCATAAAAAAAATGCATTCATCTAAATTTTGTGCACTACATTTGTGTACTCTCACATTTAAGATGCCATATATTAATATTCACTAAATATTATATGTGTTTGATGATCTTTTGATTCTTATTTAAAGATGGCTTCTACATGAATTTTCATTCTATATCGTGGTCTTTCTTGGATACTATGTAGAAAATGCTAGTTCTGAATACTACAAATATGAAAGCTCTTTTCTCTTTTCTCCTTTCTTTCCTTCTTCCTTCTTCTCTCTCCTCTTTCCCTCTCTTTGCCTCTTTCTCCCTCTCTTTTTTCTCTTCTCTTTTTCCTTTCCTCCATCCGTTCCTCTCTCCTCCCCTCCCTCCTTTCCTTGCTTCTCTATCTTTCCTCTTTCCTTCTCTTTCATTTCCTTCCTTCCTTGTTTCCTCCCTTACTTCCTCCCCTTTCCCTCCTTTTCTCCCTCTCTGCCTTCCTTCCTTCTTTCCCTCCCTCCCTCTTTCCTTCCTTCCTTCCTTCTTTCCTTCCTTCCTTCCCTCCCTACTTCTTTCCTCCCATCCTTCCTGACTTTTCTTAGAAATATAAAATGAAATAATATTTCTGACAACAGATCAAATTCTATTATAAAAACTATATAAACAAACATTTTTAGGTTACCATCAGGAGTCAAAGACTAATCACGTATTTCTCATACAACACGGTGCCAATCCCAAGCCACCTGATTCATCTGGTGCTCAGTAATAACTACGTCATTAATAACATAATAGCAGCATCTTCTAATGCTGGAAGAAAAGCAACATGATGGGTTTGCTGAGAGATTATGTGACAGCCTACAAGAAGACATCCTAATAAATATTTAAGGGTATGTTTGACCATTAAGGAATTCTGTCTCAGTTGGTGAATGCAGACCCTAACTCCCTCTAATAGTATATGGCTTTGCAGTAGAAATAGAAGCATGGCCAATGTATCTTGTTATTTACATCTAAGGCATAATCAGAAGTATAAAAAGGAAGTACAAACTACACTGGGGACTTATTCAGTCATTCTATATAAGTGAGGAGGATAATGGGCAAAAGTTTAAAAGAAATGTTTATGCAAGAGATTCTTTGGATAAAAAGTGGCCAGATAAAATACAGGGTACCCAGTTAAATTTAAATTTTAGCTAAACAACAAACAACTTCTATTATGTCACAAGTATTGTGTGGGACATATTTATACTAAAAATTCAATGTTTATCTGAAATTCAAATTTAATTGGATGTCATATAGTTTCCATTGTTAAATCTGGCAGTCCTGGTGTGAAGAAAGCATTGGAAGGGTAATGGAAGCACGAGCGGATAAACTCCAGACTGATCCTGGGCCTCCCCTGCATAACTTTTCTTCTTTTTTCCATCCTGTGAAATTAAAGAAGTGGAAGTGGGGGTCATACGTGATTGTATCTAGGAAGGACAGACTGAGGGTTCTTGTATCTAGAAGCATCAATACGTAGGACTTAGAAAAGGAGAGAGGGTCAACAAGATGCAGCATTAGCACCTCACTTAGTAAATCATCAAGGCCGTGGATACAAAATGCAGGTTTCATCCTCAAAGAATTGTCCTATATCAATCAAATGTGCACCTAAATTAGGAGGTAGTATGAGTTGAATTTTGAATAAAAATGGAAGAATCTAGAAGAAACAGGACCTCTAACTCAAACACCATTTTGGCGAGGCGATACTTCCTATTTTCTTCTGCTGCTTACTTACAGGCATATTTGAGACAGGGCAAAGGAAGACACTTCCATTTTTACCTGTTGTCATTTCTCTTGAAGACTACATCACAGAAAAAGTTATATTACTAGTCTTTGTGGTAAGTTACAAGGTACTCAAATCAAGCAACTTTATACTAAAACATAACTCTTTTTGAGCATCAGACATACATCCAGGTGCCTTATACATCTTCTAAACTAGGCACCTCCATTTTTCATATACAAAAACAATACAAAACAAAGAAAGATTAAAATTAAGTTCAAGGTTACAAATCCAGAAAGTGAAGAAGCTGAGATTAGAATTCAGTGTAATGAGACAACCGTTATTGTTGTTTAGCTGCCTAAGAAAAAAATCAAAATTACTCCATGACAGCTTGAACTACAGTGTTTGAAGTGTTGTTCTGGCCACTTTTTGTTACTCATTGGAGTAACCCAAACATGAATTCTAAACCTTAAGTATAAGGTCTAGAATTTAAACTAAAGCAAGAACCTGAGATAAGTTCCGGAAAGACATTCTGGTGTAGATGCTAAGTTTGAACATTATTAGCTATCATAATTCATATTCTACTTATCAGTTACTTTATTTAAACAATGCAGGTGGCAATGCTGACTACCCCACTGTGATACTGTAGGAAGAACAATGACAACAAAAGGCATACCCAAAATAATGCAGAGCTTTTTTAGTATGTACCGACTGTGGGGCGCTATATGAAGATAAAATGACAACAATAGCTCTCTGATAGACATAAGTATAGACGTTTCCATCCATTTACCCACTCTGCAGATAATTACCAGGAAAAAAGTGGCTTTTATCCTAAGTGAGAGGGCATATATATTCAAAACAGGCAGATGCGATTTTTTTAAAAAAGAAAATTCCGGAATTCATACATTTTTTAGCAACAGAGAAGTTAGATGAAGTTACTTTAAAAATTAGTTAAAATGCAAACCTTGGCCTGCCTTACAATCAATTTTTCAAAGAGGTAAGAACAGGACTTTAGAATTTAAAGATTGTAATTCGAATGAATATTAATGCTCAAGTGTGTGGAGCACAGAGGTAACTGACCTCGGACCTCACACAGTGTACAAAGTAGCTGCTTAGCTGGGAAAACCAATTTTTCACCTTCTTTTTTTTTTGTCAGAAATAGGAGACACTCCACTATAGGCTGGATTTTGTTCCTTGTAGAGGTCAAATCAGTGGCTGCTTGAAAAATTCATGATCCAGAAAAGGTAATTTTTAATGAATATTTATGAGCGATGTCCTTTCTTATCAGAGCTGTGCAAGTTTTCTGAAGCTTGCCACTAAGACTGGCTTCTGATTTTTAGCAAAAAACCTCTGAATCAAAACGAGGAAAATGGACTTGATATACTCTCGTCTGACTCATTTTGGCTTCTCCTGTTATGCACCATCATTGCATATAAAACAACATTGTTCGATACTGTTCATATCACCACGGCTGCAGCATTCTTTCCATTACTTTTAGGATCCAAACGCCAACATAAAAGAACATTTAAAGGACATTATACTCTTTCTATATTTTTTAACCCTAAACACACTTTGCCCATAAGGCTGCTAATGACTCAGACCAAGTGACAATAGAAATACAGAGTTTTCCTCCACGAGCAGTGGCTCTCTTAGTCAATATGTAAAAACAATAAACTCAGAAGACTAAAAAAGTTTATAGCTAAATCGTGATGTTTTCGATTTCCTGCACTGTCTCTTAACATCAGTATAAACCAGAAGATGATAGGGTTCCAGCAAAACGTCTGTTGACATTTTCCAGTAAATACATATAAAATCCCTGAGAAAACTATTAGATATTAATTTGCACATCTAAAATAATGTGCCATATTCACACTTTTTCAGAATATTAGATACAATCAAATGTCTTTGTAAGTTATTCTAAATCTAATGGATTGTAAAAATAAAACTGCATCACGAAAATAATTCACCCTGCCTACAAACTGGTAAACATTTTAACTTTCAGCCTCTGCCATTTGATAATATGAAATGTCTTCATGACACAAAATTACTACTTTACTACTTATAGATTTTCCCCTCAAGGTAGTGTATAATAGATACACATTATCATAGTGTTAGTCTTCCTGTGGTTTCATAAAATGTTTCTCTGATGAATTAGGATGACAACCTTTATATCATTATAAACATTAGAGGAAGGCATAATGAAATGGAATATTGTACCTTATGGAATCAAAATCTTTGTTCATAAGGATTCTGTCTTTAGCTTTTGTGAAGATCAAGGTGTTTGTTGTATATGTCTAATACCAAATTTAAATCATATTTATTATTTTCATTGTCTATTGCTTTTTAGTATTCTGAAGGATTGGAAGTTGAAACTTACAAAATATTAAAAATATACATACATCAAGGGACTTTGGTAAACCAAGTGCTGTTTGCCTAGTGCTCTCTTGATTCCAGACCTTGTCATCAGTTGTAACGCTTCACCTGGAATGCTCTTTCCTGTGTCACTACAAACCTAGTCACACCCTGTAAATAGCCTCTTTTACTATTACTCATTTTCCAGGTCTTTGATGAAGACCTTATGAGTGGAATCGAACATTCATATGAGGCCAAGCATGGATGCTCCTTACGGCGAGCCTTATTTTGCAGTCCCAAGCCTTAGCAGCTACCTGTAGCAGCCCCAATTATATTGCGTCTGGCTGTAGTATTACACTGTGATTACATGGTAACATGACACTCTTCCATACTGAAAACTGTTCCACAAGGACCAGAACTGAGGCTTGCTGAGCACTGTACTCTCAGATCATGACACGTGCCCTCATTCATTTGGTCCATCTTTATTTACAGAAGGCCTACCAATGGCCAGGCTGTGTTTGAGGCTATGGTGACAGGAACATGCGCCAGACAGATCACATACAAGATGGATTAACAAAAAAAGGAAAAGCCTGAGCTCAGATTCTGCTATAAAAGAACTCTGTAATACAGAACGACTAGGTGAGAGTGTGACGCCAGATTTACATTTCCTTGTCCAGAATATGTCTTCAATGTTTTGCTGATTGTTATCTTTCTCCTACCCCAAATAATTTGCATATCCACAGAATGTAAAATTATTTTCAAACTTATGATTCTATATTGAATAAATCCTTCAAAATGCTTGGAGTTTTGAGATGTAAACTTAAAAATCATTAATGAAACAAAGTTCCTGATATTTTGTTTATTTCTTCTTTCTTTTTGTTTGCTTGTTTTAAAATAGATTATTAGTGGAATCAAACATTCATATGAGGCTGAGCGTGGTGGCTCACGCCTGTAATCCCAGCACTTTGAGGGGCCGAGGCGGGCAGATCACAAGGTCGGGTAGATCGAAACCATCCTGACTAACACGG
>NW_012110874.1:744529-745724 GCF_000951045.1 Mandrillus leucophaeus | reverse complement strand
TTGCAGTGAGCTGAGATTGCACCACTGCACTCCAGCCTGGGCACAGAGCAAGACTCCATCTGAAAAAACAAAACAAAACAAAAACAGAATTAAGAAGCAAATAACACAATGAACAAATGTGTGTCACATTTAGAGAGAAACAACTTAGGCATACATTCAATCACATCATAACACTTTACTTTGCACTGACTATGTGACTGGCAATTGCTCAGTGCTAGAAAAACCCACATTAAGAAGACATGACTCCTGGCCCACAAAGCATCATGGTGAGTGAGGACTTCCTGCTAATGTCCTCTAGAGAGGCCAATTTTCTTCACAACCATGTCCTGACTTAATGGCTTCCGCTTGATAAGAATTGCTTTGCTTCGGTGTCTGATCCCTAGTTTTGTACTTTCCAAAACAATTTTCTATTAACTCACTTAAAGCTGATGTTGCACAGGCAGGGGCTGACACATATTAATACAATGTACAAGGACCAATGTATGAATCAGACTTATCCCAAATTAACTTATAAGAACCTTTCCAATTCCAAGAATATTTGCCTCCACCAGTCTGTGGAAGCCCTCCTCAGTATCAGGATGCTTTGGAACTGCTAAATAGATACATTTGGAATCAGAACAAAATGGAGGTGAGTATTAGAGAGGAATGTCTCACTCACAGAGAGTAAAGTCTAGGGAAACATCCGCAACTGTAACAGAAAATGCCTTTTAAATGATTTAAATGTTCATTCTCCCCTAGTGTAACGTGTTTCTCCTATTTTATGAATGAGATAAACACAAACATCTTGCGATCCCACTTACCTGTTTTTCTAAGGGGTAATTGACCACCAATTTCCTCAATTAGAATCACGCTCCAGCCCTGCCGTCTTTTGGCTGTTCACTGATCTGATTTTTACAAAGAACTCTTTGTCACCCTGGTAAGGCTTGGATTTCTCTATATCTTCTCAGCTACACGTTTAGCAGCCTTCCTTTCAGTTATTTTTCCAAATGTGTTTTTGTTATAAATATTCTAGAACTTGTAAGAATATTATCATTATTGACTTGGAGAATAATAGCCTGCTGTGATGGCCAAAGGTTAGGTATCATTTAATATGTGATTTGAAAATTTAAGAATTGATATTTACATATCAACATTACGAAGAAACACTATCTCATATAGGGCAGAGATCATGTGAGCATTTCGCATAGCGCAGGCT
>NW_012110874.1:739497-744249 GCF_000951045.1 Mandrillus leucophaeus | reverse complement strand
TTCTATCACTGTCTGTAAGGAGGACCAGAAGTAGTCCACATTCACACATGACAGGGAAGAGGATGCCTCTGCAGTCTTGACCCAGGTAGGTGTTTACTCTCTCTCATCCTATCATAGTCTAGTTTGGGCCATCAGGATATTCCGCAGAACATCACATTGCCCTGTCACTGATTATATAATGTAATCAGACAAGATGGGCAAGAATTTCCAAATGCAATGAAGGCATTTTCAATCATATGCACTCAATAAGATGGGGAAAAACTTAGAGATTCAGAAGCCAATTTCATTAGCGCTCTGTGACATGCTGGGGGCATTTCTTATAAAACAAAGGACAATGTAGCTCATCTCACACTTCCTACTACTATGAAGGAAGTACAAACAAAACTTTGTAGGTCTCTTTGGATTTGGGATTGAAAAATTCTACACTTACAAAAGCTTCTCTAATCCATTTACTGAGTAACACGGAAAACCGCCAGGTTTGAAAAGGGTCCAGAGAAGAGCTGTGTAGTAGGTCTGAGACATGCTGCAAATAGTACTTTTGCTTGGGCCATGTCACCCAGAAGGCCCTAGAGTATCAGACATATCTGTGACAGGCAACGTTGCCGAGTAGAGCTGATGGCAAGCCCTAACAGGCGAATAACAACTTGGAGCCATAGGAGTCTGAAGCAAGGCTATGTGATCTGCAAAAGAAAATTATGCACCACTTGAAAATAGCTTCTTGCATGTTACTTAGATCTGGCACAGACAAAATGCCTAACCCTGGGACACTGAGTAATCATGCAACTAAACATACACATTATGAGGTGAATTCTGTCACACATAACATTGGGTGGCAATCCCTTATAAGAAGGAAAGAATATACTTAGTGTGATGCTTAATTGTATGTGTCAACTTGACTGGGCTAAGGGATTCTCTTCTAACTGGTAAAACATTATTTTAGGGTGTGTCTTTAAGTGCATTTCCAGAAGATATTAGCATTAAAATTGTTAGGCGTAGTAAAGAAAAACACTCTTACCAATGTTGAGGGGCATAATCCTATCCACTGAGGGCAGGAATAGAACAAAAAGACAGAGGAAGGGTGTATTAGTCTGTTCTCATGCTGCTAATAAAGACATACTCAAGACTGGGTAATTTATGAAGGAAAGAGGTTTAATGAACTCACAGTTCCACATGGCTGGGAGGCCTCACAATCACAGTCGAAAGCAAAGGGGAAGCAAAGACATGTATTACATTGTGGCAGGTAAGAGAGCTGTGCAGAGGAACTCCCATTTGTAAAACCATCAGCTCTCATGGGACTTACTCACCACCATGAGAACAGCTTGGGGGAAACCAACCCCATGATTCAATTACCTCCGCCTGGCTCCACCCTTGCCATGTAGGGATTATTATAATTCAAGGTGAGATTTCAGTGGGGACACAGCCAAACCATAGCAAAGGGTGAATTTGCTCTCTGTGCTTGAGCTGGCACATCTATTCTCTTCTGCCCTCAGACATTGGTTCTCCTGGTTCTCATGTATTTGAACACAGATCAGAACTTTTGACTGAATGACACCACCGGCTTTCCTGGTTCTCCAGCTTGCAGATAGATGGTAGACTGTGAAACTTCTCAGTTTCTGTAACTGCATGAGCCAAATCCTATAAAAAATCTATATCCATCCATCTATCTATCTATCTATCTATCTATCTATCTATCTATCTATCTATCTATCTATCTATCTCCTATTGGTTATATTTCTCCGAAGAACTCTGTTCATTACACTCAGGACCTAGCACCAGCAGGGTCAGAGTTCGTTCGTAAGCAGGTGTCACTATCACTGCTACACTTTTATTCTTTCTTAGCTCGCACCTACATACCCATGGGGGATTCCCTATGATCAACTGATGGTAGAGGAGAAAAGCTGAGCTTGGGTCACACACATGTGACCTCAGTGCGTATACACAAGGTCTACTTTTGCTCTTGAACCCAAATCAGGAATGATTTTAAAGCATGGCTGTGAAAGTCGATTCTCTCAATGAGCAGAGCTTCACGAAGTATACCTGATAATCCGCTCTGAGTAGAAAGAGTTGTTTGAGGTAAGGCTACATACTAATTCATATTTTTGGCGAATAGCCTGGCTTATTGGTCAGGTGCACAGAAGAAAATAGATAAGGAACCTCGTGGTCTGAGTAAGAGGCATGTAGGTGGACCTATGGCAATGTGCTAACATTTGCATGTGATATTAACTCTCATCCGAGATTATCCACCATGGAAGAGCCACTAAATAACCAGCTAGACAAGAGTGATTCAGCCCATGGTTGTCAGCCAGCCTCTGACATTGGCCAACATAATTCTGGCACAATGGGTCCACAAATAGGGTAGCCATGGTGACAGGGCTGCAAGCTATGCATAGACCCAACAGCGTAAGCTCCATACACCGAGGGAGGCTAATCTGGCATTGCTGAATATCCAGTCTTAGCAAAAGAAACCACATTGCGCCACCAACAGTACTATCCCCTGAGATCAGTCATTTTGCAGCAAATTGATTACATTGAGCCCATTGCTCCCTGGAAAAGGTAGTGATTGTTTTTTGGCCTAGAATCAACACACACTCCATTTGTTATTTATGCCTATATTTAATGGATAATTTTGTTGTTATTTATGCCTATATTTAATGGATAATTTTGTTGTTATTTATGCCTATATTTAATAGATAATTTTGTTGTTATTTATGCCTATATTTAATGGATAATTTTGTTGTTATTTATGCCTATATTTAATGGATAATTTTGTTGTTATGATAATTTTGTTGTTATTTATGCCTATATTTAATGGATAATTTTGTTGTTATTTATGCCTATATTTAATGGATAATTTTGTTGGCATATGACCTGTGTAGCCACAAGAACAAGGGACCCCATATTTTTATTTTTTATGGGAACAACAAATTATGTAGCCAGTCCTACCACAGCCTGGGTCAGTCCTTTTATCTGTAGATATACAAAGTGTTAAATACATTAATATGAATCCTACACAATATCAGGACAGACCAAATCACCCACTGCACAGCAAAGGAAGCAGCATCCACTGGTTTTATCATACACCTCACCATCCAGAAGCTGCTAGCATAATAGCACAACAGAGGGCCTGTGGTTAGCATAGTTGAGGTGCCAGCTTAGAAGAAGCACCAATTTGCAGGACAGATCTGTATTTTAAAAAGGAGAATATGGAGTCCAGGCATCAAGGGATAGAGGTAAAAATGGCCTTACTTACCATTACTCCCATTCACTTACTTGGAGAAGCTGCGTCTTCTATCTCTGCCGTGTTAGGCTCTGTGAGCTGAGGGATCATAATGCTCAGAAGTGGAATCATCTGCTCGGGGACACAAAAAGAGCCCATTTCAGTTTTAAGCTTTGTTTGCCACCAGATCATTAAAGATTCCTTTCAGGAAGAGACCAACAAGCAAGAAACGGAATCACCACGTTGGTTCAGATAATTCACCCTGACCTCAGGAGGAGTGAGAACTGTTATTATACGACAGGGAAAGGCAAGGATAGGTGTGGCTCCCAGGTGATCAATTTGGGTGTCTCTTGCTATTCCTTACCCAATTTTGACAGTAAAAGAGCAGTGCTGAAGCTATGGCTAGAGAAAGAGATGGTGGCCAGGGACTCAGAGCCCTCAGCAATGAAGGTCTGGGCTATCCCCAAGTAAACCATTTAGGCCTACAGAGGTGCTAGTGGAGGGTAAGGGAAATCCTGAATAGTTAATAGAGGAAAGGAATTATAAATAAATATCAGCTGTTACCCTGAGAGCAGCTGCAGCAATAAAACTATACTTTTTTTCACTAACCGCCTTCATATAAGTTTCACCAGGAAAAGATACCATCCAGAATCCTAGAGGAGATGTCTTCAGATATGGTGAACATCTAAAACAAAGTCAGGGGGTACAGCAGCACTAGAGGTGGATTATAGGGGATGCTGTGGTCCACTGCTCAGATTTCTTTTATGCGGAACCAAGGTATTCATTTCTCAACTACTCTTGAGGGTTGCCACCTGACAGCTCACAGCGATTCCTCAGTAGCCAGTGTTCAATGAGTATTAAATACGAGGGCTTAAAGCCTAATTTGCTTTAATTAGAAAAACTCTAATGGTTCCTCCTAGTTCCATGACTTCTCAAATTTTGGGTGTTCGCTTTAATTACAAAACAAATTCTATTTCGTCCTCTATCTAATTCTGTTTCTCTAATTTCCTCACAGGCATTGTTGTTGAGAACACTCTCGAGTAAGCGTCCTGCAGACCGTTCTTTGTATCAAAGTCTTTCTTGGAGGACAACCTGACCTAAGACATTATCAGTGATTGCACCCATGTGGTATCTGTATTAAGACCATCTAGAGCTTTGCTTAGCTCAAAGTCAAGCACTGGACTTGATACTAACACACAATTACTGCTATGAAAGTTACTGTAATCTAACCGGGAATATGAAATAACACAGATATATGGACTAGATGAACATACAATGATTCAAGATATCAATGTCAGCAAAGGAAGAGGCATCACTGTGTATAGAGAACGAGCTTCAGCAAAATGAAAAACTTAGGAAAACAATGAAGAGGATGATCAGAGACAGATGGCAGTCCTTAAATGCTAGGGATTGAGTAAATCCCACAGAATTAAGAATCTTTGCTTGGTTTATTTGTGTACTTCAAGTGTGTAGAACACTGCCTGGCATGTAATGGGCACCCCATAAATATTTGTTAAATGGGCCGGGCGCAGTGG
>NW_012110874.1:681455-738022 GCF_000951045.1 Mandrillus leucophaeus | reverse complement strand
TACACGTTTAGCAGCCTTCCTTTCAGTTATTTTTCCAAATGTGTTTTTGTTATAAATATTCTAGAACTTGTAAGAATATTATCATTATTGACTTGGAGAATAATAGCCTGCTGTGATGGCCAAAGGTTAGGTATCATTTAATATGTGATTTGAAAATTTAAGAATTGATATTTACATATCAACATTACGAAGAAACACTATCTCATATAGGGCAGAGATCATGTGAGCATTTCGCATAGCGCAGGCTTGATAAATATCAAATGACTACATTCAAATTAAAACAGCATTTGCTCACATCCCAAATCTATATAGATAGGTGTGTTTTGTTCTTGCAGATAAGGGGTTGACTCATGATTCTGAACTTTGACATCTCTCCGGCTGTTTGAAAATAAATTGTGCATGCCAAATAAGCCCTTATGTAAGTGTGATTTTTCGCAGTTTCCTGTCACAGACTGGCCATGGAAGATACACACACACACACACACACACATATATATATATTATATATATACACACACATATATTTTATATATACACACACACACACACACATATATATACATACGTTGTTCATCTAGAAACTGTGGTATTATGAGCGTACTGAAAACTAGTCACTACTAAACCAACTAAGCCCCTAGAGACTTTTGCAGCTGGGGAAAGGGAAGCAATGGTATAAACAGAAAGCCCAATTCATTTTTCATTAGAAGGAAATCACCACACTGTATATGGAAATTATGGTTCCTTTATTAAGTAGTGGAAGTGGAAAAATGTTTAGATTCTATAGATAATTCAGGTATTGCCTAAGGAGATAAAGTAGAAAATGGTTAATTACCTACTTTGACTTCTGGGCAGGACATGAACAGGCAATTTTGCTTTTGGCTGAATGGAAAGATGTTGCAGAAAATATTTTCAAGGAACAATAGATATATAATCAGGAAAACAACCATATTTAATATTTTCAGATACTGTTCAAACAAACCAACAACTCAGAATGCTTCCCAGTCTATAGGAATTAATCTTGTAATCATTATGGGTTTTGAATATGCAAAATATTTGATATTCATTTTAAGTTCAGTTTTCAATTAACTCTATTAATCATTTTTTTCTCTGATGAAAATTTAGCTGTATCTGGTTACTGAAATAGTTTATACCTTTATGTAATAGAATAAAGAATAAGAAAAGAGGCTATATTTCCCAGGAGTAAACAGGCTAAGAATAACTTGCTCACCCATATAATCCTTACATCACGATGATGACTTTGAGTTTACTCACTGCTGTCCTGAAAGTGTTAATTCAGTTACCAACAGGCAAGTATTATATAGTGAAGTTTACTTACCAAGGTCTAACAGCCCTGTCTTCAATATGACATCTATCAAGGGGGAAAAAAAATTCCTGAGGATTTCTTAAAGCTGTACTATTCCAAGGTGGTAACTAATCTGACATTAAAAAAAAAATTAGGGGCAAATAGCCTCAATAGGATGAGCTTTACATGTCTTTGATACCATTATCATTTCTTTGCTGTAACAAAACAAAACTAAAAAACTATTGAATCTGATTTTAAATGTTGAAATAAAAATAATCAATCCAAATGTCGTCTGAAATTATAAATATGACACATTTGTATGTACATTCATAACATGTAAAATCCTGAAAACTTTTCAACATTTTCATAGCTTCTCATCTCCTAAACATACTATTCTTGTTGTAAAATTGAAATTATCAGGACTCCTGAGAATATAAATACAGTGATATTGTGAAAATAGATAGTCCTCTAAAAGTCAGGGAGGCAGCATTCTGCATTTTGTATTAGAAAAAACAGCATATTTAAAATAGTTGGTGACCCTGAAAGGAAATATTTTTCTGGTAAATGTTTTTTAAAGTAATTTTAGACAGTTCTGATATTTTAAATTTCCCAAAGATAATCATCTCTACTACTTAAATATTACTAAACTAACCCAGTGAAAATGTCTCAAATCTTTTATATTTCATTTGTAGAAAATGTAAATTACAAGTATATAGTGTATATATGTTTGTGCACATATACAAACCCACAATTTTATGTTATATGATAATAAAACTCTTTGCCACTTCGGGCAGATTTTCTACCCTTCCAAGTATTTCTTTCCATTCCCTTTTTAAAATTACACTTCATTTCCTTTTTTCACTATTTTGTCATTAAAACCAATAAAATTATAATTATTAACTAAGCCATTTGTGAAATGTTAATATTTAAGAAAAACATGGAAAATGTAAAGCAAATATTAAAACTGATGCTCTCTCTCTCTTTTTTCTCTCTCTTTTAGGCAGGAAGGGCTGTGAAAAATTGAGAGAGAGAGTGAAACATCAATTCCCCAAAGAGTTACTTTCTCAAAGTGTTGAAAGTCAATTCAACAAGTATTTATTGAGTTTCTACCCCTGCCCTTGGGGACACTGGTGATATAAAATCAAGAATCTTCCTCAACACTTGATTCATTTTGATTTAAAACCAGCAGCCTGGGGAGCCTACTCAAGGTTGCAGTTGCTCTTCATATATAAATATTTTTCTACAGTTTGAGCTTCTACGTATACCAATGCTTGAGTCTTAGAACTCTGTTTTTTCCCCCATAGATCACTGTACAAAAAAGTTTGAAAATGACAGTGATTGAAAGGTTATCTACGTTAAAATTAGTCAATTCTTTTTAATAGAGGAAGAAGAATTTTAACTTTGAGAAAAGGTAGAAACTTATATTTTCAATATATGAATATTTGGTTGTGTTTTTTCTCGTTTGTTTGTATGTTATTAACACAGTATACTTTTGCTAACTGAATGGCACTTTTTGTTTTTATTTCTTTTATTTTGCTATATCAATATAGCAATAATAAAGAGAATATTTAATTTGCTTAATCACTTCACAAACATTTAGAAAGCACTTACAGTTTTCCAGGCATTGTACTGAGTGCAAAATTTGGATTTCTCCTTTGATATAAACCTGAACCTTAGCTAAATTTCTTTTGAACCAAAAGGATTCATCCACATGGGAAGAAAAACATCGGATAAACAAAATTGGATTTTCATCATCATTTCTTGTCAAAGGAGTCAGGAAAAAGAGGAAGATTCAGAAATGTTCTCTGTTTTGTTCAAGTAAAATCAGCAAGAGAGAGTCACTAAAAAGAAATAAAGAGGATTAGGACTAATCGTGTTTGAATAAAGGCGCAGTTTAGAAAATGACTACTCTTATTATTAAAAACAAAAGTAAAAATAACATACAAAAGGGAAGTGTGTTCTTTATTCAGCTTCATTAGGGACGATTGAGAAATAGCACATTTTCTGCAATGGGCTTAAAAGGAAAAGCTTCTGTTTAAGCTCCAGTTTAAAAGGAGAGCTGGAGTTGTGAGTCTAGTGTGCCCTAAGAAACCTAAATCACCAAAAGTAGAAGAGGTGAAACTGGAATACGGGGATCTCACCCACACTGCCATGTGCAGATTCCATAGTTTTAACAGCAGTGAGAAATTTGTAACAGGGAAATAGAATCACTTCTAACTCTGTAAAATAGTGTGTGATATTTATGTTTACTTATATACCTCAATGGTTTTATCACAATCTCAGGGAACTTTATTCGATTCAAAGGAGGATCCCACAGATTCAGGTAGCCTGGGAAAGAAGGGCTAGGAGAACATGTGAATTATTGAAAAGTGGCTAAATGGTGTGTTTTGAAGTAGATAAACTGAGTTTTTATGACTACTGAGGCATTGCCTTATTTCAATTCACATTATTGGAAATGTTCTTAAACTCTTCAGACAGACCTTTTATTTAGAAGCCTTTATATTCACGTGTGAGTAGTATTAAAGAATACTTTGGGTTCATAGAGGTGTAACTACAACAAGGAGTCCTCGTGTTTTGGATTTAAAAAGCTGGGGAAGTAAAATGATAAGTAGTAACAGCAACAATGGAAACTATTAATGTCTTCAAGTACAAATATTACTTTTAAATAAACAGAATTAATGACTGGAAGGAAACAAGCTTTTGGAAAAAAAGTCAAGTAGACATAAATATAAGAGTTTTGATAAAAATAAGCCTGTTTATTATCAACCAATGTCTCTAATAAAACAGAAAATAAAATCCTGGTTCAAACATAGTTTGGATTCACAAAAGTATACTGTGGTTTATGTACATTTAGAAGAAAAACAATTGATTTTGGGATTACCTGCAAGAAAGGATTGTGATGGTGGCAACAGGGAGCCAAGGACCCCAAGCCATTTCCTATAACTGATATGTAAGCTAAATTGGGTATGAATATGGGACAGTGCTTTGGCACTTTCCTGCAGGACAATGTGAACTAGAACGCTGAGAGAGGCACTCAACGCAAACATAGATGGAATAAAAAACACACAAAGGAAGGAGGGGTTTTGACTTGTCCAGTCATGCATGTTTGAGGATTGCTGATGTGCTACAGGGCTGTTAGGTTTCTTTCTGCCTATTGGTCATTGCAAGTTAATGAGTTTTAGCAGACTCAAAGTGTTGGCCTCCTAACTTACCAATTTGGTACAATAAATGGATATTCAATTTCTGAGCTCACTTCCTCGGTAGTACTTGCAAATCGAACTAGGATTGCAGTAACGTGTTGCTGTAACCAAACTGCTCTCCTTTTCTACCAATAGATAAAAGTGAAAACTCCCAGGGTAGAGAGGACATTACCAGGAAAATGGACATGCTATTTCTAACACTTGCCAGTTTTTATAAAAAACTCATACTTCCTCGTTGGTCTTCCTTGATATCTGCCCCAAGCCCTTTGTGTGAATGTGCCTGAAGGAAGGACAGATACACCCATATACAGGAATGCCTTGCAATCCGTTTGTAATGGGAGGCAGTGATTTACTTCCATCTGGTCACAACAACAAATTTCTATTGTTTTTCAGAGTCGATAATGAGTAATTTCATGCATTTCAAGTCCTGGTGAGGGAACAGGAACAGTTACTTTGTTACCATTTCAGAGATACCTGGGCTAAAGCTCCCAACATGTAGATACTGGGATGTGGCACGATGCACATCACCCAAGTAGAAATTCCTGGTGCATATCACCTTCCCATTCTTAGGAAGGGAATATCTGATTGGTACCGTTCAGTCACTTTCAGCACAAGCTTGCAAAAGCGTAAGAAATCCTGCTCACTTTTTCTTGAAGAACCACCTATAACAATCTTACGGAATCATGAAGGAAACCCTGGGCCAGAAAGTGGGGCAGTTTGAATCTCCCACTGTTCTAAACCTAGGAACAGATAACCAACTCCCCTTCTGATGATTTTCCTCTATCTTCCACTAAACCTGAAAAGAGCTCCCACTTGCTCTGCTGGTGGGAGTTTTACTGGGCTAATAAAAATGAGGTGCACCATTCGATTTATCTAGGCCCCATTATGTTGGAAGGCAGCTAAAGTTGAAAGTGAGCCCTGTAAACTAAACAGCATTGGAGTCCCTGCAATCTGGAAGGGGAAACATTGAAAGGGCACTGTGAAGTTCAATTTACAGAAATAGACTGAAAATTGCTGCCACAAGTGGCCCAGCAGACAATGCTTATGTGCAGCCCTCACAGATCAGGTTGCTCAATGTGAGAAAAAATGTTGTATAGCACCAGGCAGTGATGGCTTTTGTGCCATCATCTCTGAATACAGAGAATAGTGACCCAGGCATTAACACCTGTCTTGATTAACCTGGTGCCAATCTATGAGTTTTAAACATTTTCTCTCTCCTGATCTTTTCTACATGTATCAGAGAATATCATCGTTGCTCAGCCTGGCATAATCTACCCCACTGTCAATTTAGAATTGATTCCTGTTTATAAATATCCTGGCTAGACATCCTGGAATAAAATTCCTTAGACTCTTTGCTCATATGCTATGTCAGTATTCTGCTAGAATCCTTGTCAAGCTCTTGGCTTTTGAAATAAGTTATTTTCATCGACGATACTGTGAAAGGTTACATGCCACATTACACCAACACCTTCTGGCCATGCAACTTACCTCTTTACCCCTAATAAAAATGTCTTAGTCTTACATCCCAAGGAATGGTTTCAGAGCTCTTTACGATGACCTTCAGTCAAATAGGTCAACACTTATTTGAGATTTCACAATTAGTGCCTTCCCGAGATGTCTTGTTTTGGAAATGGCTTTTGCCATTCTGATAGAATTTAGCTTTGCTATTCAAGCTGATTTGCCCTCCTCCAGTTTTCTCAGCTTCCAGATACTTGAACTTGTATTCACATTTTTCTGCTAAGCTTCTGCTAACGGGCCTCTCTAGATACCATTCAGTAGGCTGACTGAAATATAACCTCACTCCAGGTCAAATGCCTTTAAGCTGAAAACCATTTCCAAGAAGGATGAAAATCTTAGATATTTCAACTTTGTCTATGTGGCAGTGTTGAGATAAGAACAATGACGGTCTTGTGTTGTTGTTGTTTTTTTCCTTTTCTTTTTAGCTGTTCCGTAGCAGCTGGAAAGGATGAAGAGTTCAAATATACAGTAATTCTCATTGCTATAAATGCATGAAGCATAGAATGGAAAATAAGAATGGAACAAATTGAGTAGTCACTGTAATAATAGATAGGTAAAATGTAATGATAACAGGTTGAAGGGTCAAGGCATACTTAATATTTTGCTTTAATAAAAAGAATGTAATTTGACTTCACATTGAATCGATTTTGCAAATATAAACTCTCACTGACTTAGTAACTTTATGTATGCCATAGTTTTTTAAAATTACAGCAATGGGTAATAACAAATCAGATGAATTTATTCCTAGTGAATTTTCAGAAGACTTGCTACCACATGGTTTTCCCTTACCATATTGTCTCAAAATTTCAACATTAGAGTCTCTGTTCTGTTCTAATCAGATGTAGTGATCAAAAAGTCTACCTAAAATTATACATATATATGTACACACACATACACACACACACTCATTTTATAGAGGAAAAGAGAAAGGAGAAGCCATCACTTTTCCCTTTATGTCCTATTTGATCTATTTGGCTAAAAAGCACAGAGACAGTTTCTTGCCAAATTATGCTGACATTTGTACTATATACAGACAGGTTTTCAAAACATAAGACTCAGGCATTTTTACTACATAGAGATAATTTATTGGGCTATAAGAGTCACTCAGGAAATTTTGCTAAGGGTAGAGAGAAGACGAATGGCCAGAGGGCAGGGTTGGAGTAAGATGACACATGCCCTCTTCCTGCATAGTTGAGGAAAATAACTTGGTTCAAAATCTGGGAGTCTGACAAAGCTTCTAATAGAATCCTTATATAGCTGAGTGATTGGCAACCACCAGAGGCTAGTCAGGCAATGGCTGGGCTGGTTGACTTTGCTGCATAGATGTCGTCTTGGTGAGGGTGATAAACAGGAAGTCTTGTAATTTTATTTTAGCTTTCTCTGTCTTTACAAAAGCCCTTTCTGCACTGTTAACACCCTGTTTTGCTTATTCTCTGTATTGACTTCTCAAAAGATCACAGTTTTTACAAATGTTAAGCAGTGGTAGCTTATTTCAACTTTAAAGTCATGGATATTTTTGGTTCACAAGAAGGAGAAAGTGGCATACACAAATCTGAGACCTAAAACATCTAGCTGAAATCGTTTAGTCATGAATTGAAACTCACAGTATTATTATATGTAGTTTAAAATCTAAGTTTAAGATACAACTATTTCATATATTAGAAGGAGTCAGATATGCCCCTTATTTTTAAGCAATAAAAGTGTCTTAAAACATTGTATTGAATGCGTTACAACGGGGAGCCAAGTATTCTTTAAATTACTTTAAATTGGGGTCTTTTTACTTTTGATTTCATTCATACACTGCTTGCTATCTAATTTTATTAAGTAACTATTAAATAATTTGTATTTATTCCAGGTATCTTCTGGATATGACATTTATTCCCAGGGAAGAAAAGAACTAAATTTCTTTTCACTTTAAAATATTAAACATTTCACTTTATCTTTAGACTAAAGCCTGCTGCCTGCCCTCAGGTTCTCTTGTTCAGTAGGAAAAACAGTCTTCTCAGTTCTCTTCCAAGATTTTGACTGCCTTTTCGTGCTTCCTTATTTTGCAGTTTCTCTCACTCACTCCATCAATTAAACTTCCCCTTATTCCTTCTGGTCGGCACAATGACCAGTCATAAAAACAGAGTGAATTCATGCATTTAAACATAGTTACAACATATTTTTGTGTGTGGTCTAATTCAGTTATAGGCTAAGATGGACGGGCTAAAAATGTAGCACCTCAGACAAGCTAAAACTGTATTTTCTTCTCATCCGTCTGGTAAGTCCCAAGATTTCTTCTATTACATTATTGTGCTTCCTCTAGAGTGTTATACTTCATCAAGACTGAGGCCGGGTCACCACTGTGCTAGCACTTTAACTTCCTAGAGAAGAAAATAAAAATAAAAAGGGAAAGGAATTTCCTTTTACGAAGATGATATATGTGCAATCTCATATTCCAATGGAGAGAACTCGGTCACTTGGCCACACCTAGCCGCCAGGCAAGCTGGGAACTGTAGTCTTCTAGCTGGCTGGCGTGTGTCCCTGCTACAACCTGAAGGTGGCTTCTAACTCTAAAATGGAGAGGAGACTAGAAAGGGTCACAGCCTTAAATCTCTGCACTACACCTCGTTGCCTTCTTTCCTTCCAATCTTTTATGTCCCTCCTCCTCTGGTTGAGGCTCTTTATGCATTCATTGCACCTCTTTCGGAGGACATGGAGGTCGTGCGGCACCAGAGTGTAGTTGGATATTAAATGATTTTACTTTAAGTACTAAATTGAAGGTTATTTAATTTACAAAAATGTGTTTTACCCTAAATGTTTAGAGAATATAGCTATGGCCTTAGGGAAGTATGCAGTGTGTGCTTAATTAACTTCCTAATTCACCAAATGGTTACCCTATACCTACTACACGAATAGAGCTGAGTAGTTTAGACACGCAAAGAATTGGAACACAAACCTTCCTCAAGTAATTTACTAACAACTTATTGAAACCTTAGTAAACAGGGCAATGATTCAAAAGCTGACACAGGACAGAAGAAATGTGGAGACCTTTGTTGGGTGTTGTTATTGTGGGCAATGAATGCATACATTTAGTGAGAACCCCTTTCATCCTACATGTTTTTTAAAAGATCTCTTTCTTTAATTAGTGTTTATATTCCATGTGGTTTATGAAATACCTCATTATAAATATATAATTATATTAGGAAATAAATATTAATATAAAGCTACCTTCTATTCTGAGCTGTTCATCTAAATCATAAAACCCTTGTTTGACTTCATTGACCATGAAAATGATGTAATTATAACATTTGTAATGTCATATATTCATTTCTTCTCTTCTTTAATGAGACAGAGTGACTCTCAAAGTTTAATGCTCCTAATCATTTCAAGTTTGTTGAAAATACATATTTAGATTCTTACTCTCTAGGTCTTATATAAAGGCTAGAAACTGACATTTTTCACAAGTACCTGTATTGATTATGTGGCTACTCATGCTCTGATTTTAAAAACATTTGGATTAAAGAACACATTGAGAAGTTTATATGAATAGATACCATTATTGATAAGCTTTCTTTGCATAGTATAATGTTTGGACATAAATCTCTCTCTTGTGAAATTGTTTCTGCCACTGTGATTGCCTCTTTCAAGAGAAGACAATTATTGTCATTTGCCATATTAAGGAAAAAATCAGTGTATTTAAAATGCTTACCTCTGAATGAAAATAGATTCTCACACAAGAGGTGTGATTATAGTGATTTCTTTACATATTTACCTATTTTTAATCAGAAAAATTTCAATAATGAGACAAATGTTTATTACTTAATAATATAGGTATAGCATTAATTATATTCTCTTTCCTGATTATGCATTTGCCTCATTGCTTTTGGATTACAGCTTATGCCTGAGGTTAAGAAACACAGAAAGCAAGGAAGCAAGAAGTTAAAAAGAAAGAAGGGAAAGAAGTAGAGAAGATAGAGATAATGCAAGAAAGAATGACCTTGAAAAGCAATAGTATTTAATCTGGAAAACTCATGTGAAGGCAGACTCCATAGTTGAGCTAGTTGTGTAGAAATTATACATCAAACACCACTGATACTTTCAGCTTCCCCACCTACCCGATGCCACTCTCACTGTGATCCCTGGAAAACACCAGTGTCCATTTTTCAAATTGATTATTGACTCAACTTGGAAAGCATCTGACTTTATTGAAGGTGCAATTGAAGTACTATTTCATGTTTTCTTAAGAAGTATCATTTTCCAAATGTAGAAGATCGTCTTCAGAAACACAGTCACTGTTCTTGCCTTTCAAAACCTGTGTCTGCATTTTGCCAAAGCACAATCGTTCTAATTTTAACCTTTAATTTCTTAGAGTAGATAATCATCTTACAACCACAAACAGCAGGCTGATTTCTTGCCAACTCTTCCCATCTTTAACACTACCATCATTGATGTTTATTGATTTGAGGCTTCTGCCTCACAGTACTTAATTAATTTCAAACACAGCAGAATATTTGGGGATTTTATATTCAGGATCCCATTGATTTCTTGTCTTGCCAGTTTTAATCAGATTTGGGAAAAGGGAAGATTATGTCAAGGCTGTCTACTCATCTACTGCTTAAAAATGATATAAGCTCAATCATTAGAAAACACTTCATTTGAATAATGTATCTAAGCCTTGAAGTGATCAATTATACACACTAGGCATTAACATAATAATATTTAGTTTAGACATCAGAACGAATGTGTTCTTTAATTAACAGATGTAGTATGTATCTCACATGACCATTTAAAAACAGAGTATTCATTTAAATATACAATGAAATCTTTATTTCATATTTCAATATCATTCATATAGAACTACTTTTCTGTCAAACTCCCACATCAAAATGTCTAATACTAGACTGAAATCTGTGGAGCCTTGCAGGTTTGTGTGCTCAGTTTTAATGATAAACCAAATAGTCAAATACATCATTTCAAACTGTTCTCAAAAGGCAGTCTTTTGAAAGAATATACCTGCAATTGCTGTTTTGTGGTACAACAGTGACAACCAGTGGCTGCTGGATTTCACTTTAGGCTCACCATTTATTGCAGACTTTATGAAGATGAACCCGTATCTAGCTTTAATAACCAACAGTCAGAAACAACTTGCTTCTTGTTTATTTTCATCTCATTTTTCTACTAAAAAAGGTTAATATCTACCACCTGTCTATTTGGGAAATCTTTGTTTTGTTGACTAAATACGCGGAATGTAGATTAAAATGGTTTTACTATGAAGTCACTGCCAATGCTAACATAAAGTAAGTGACAAGGATTTTTGATGGGTTCACCCTCTGTAATACATGAATCAAATAACCTATTATTGTTTCTCTTACCTTCAGAGGAAAGAAAACAAATCTGCTAGGTATATGTAAAAATAAATAAGTGAATAAATAAAACAGGTCAAGGCGCTCCATGGCCAGACAGTTGGGGATTGTATAATTATTTACGACGTGAACATCCCAGGTTGGTCTTGTCTTCCTTGTTAAAAGGTTCATTATTCCATTCAAATGGAAGCCTTAATGGTGTGAGGATTTGCTAGATATAATAAGATGAATAATGTAAAGTTCAACTCTGGATTATAGACTTGTGGAGACTCCAAACAGTTAAAGGTAATGATTTGATTCTTGCATTTATTTCAAATTTCTTCAGAACAGGTCTGTTTATAATTTACTGGAAGTCTCTCTGAGACACAGCAATCTGGAAACACCTTTTTTTATTCTCTCTCTGTCTCTAACATCTATGACACTCCTACTCTGTCTCAAACTGTCTTTCTTTTTTCTGTCTTTTTTTTTCTCCTGAGTGCTGCTCCAGACCTTCATTTCCTCCTCCCTGGCACTGCTCTAAGAGTGCTTATGGCAAATTTGCTTCTGTAATCATAACTTGAACCCATCTGGGGATGAGATTGGCTACAAGCTTAGTATTTCCACTTAACATATTCATGATTAGCATGCACAGAAGGAGTAGAATTAGGATGAATGTTTTTGGAACAGTACAGATAAATCCTCATAAATGTAGTACAACAGCTCTGGAAACGCACACTGCGGAAATGTAATGAAGCTGAACTCTGTGGAGAGTTTGGTATTCTCAGTACCATGCCTCTCCTAATGAACTCATTTAGATTAGAAAATGGATTTAATATTTTATTGGAATTAACCTGAGCCAGTAAAGAGGATTACACTTTCTTTCCATAAATATAGTGATATTACAGGGTGAGGTAGCATGTTACATGAATATTAAGCACTTTATGAACACTGTCATGAAGCCAAAAGGAGTAAGGTGATTATATTTTAATATAGTGGTACTGTTCTTATAATAATTAAATTTCAATAGCAGGAAAGGGATATTTTTCAATGATTTGAATAAAAGTTTTTGGTGCATTTTCAGATTTAAAATGCCATGTGATTAAAATTAAACTCAAGATAGAACATTTAAGTAACCAGCCCCAGCAGAAGTTATATTTTACCAAGTGGAAAATAAAAAATAAATAAACTTGGTGAAAAAAGAAAACTAAGACTCTGAGTTTGTCTAAAGACAAGGATGATCTCCTCGCTAATATGAAGAAAACTGTGTATTTACTCATCTCTGACTATTCCAGTGGATAAGACTGTCAAAGAATAGAATTTTGCTGCATCATTGGCTAGGTTCTTTTCCTTTTTGTCATCTTTTTCTTTCAGTGCGAACTCATTCGTGTTCCTTTTGTATGATGAGTGGATGCTTTTCTCATTTTTCATAAGAAATTCATATAAGATGAAAATGTGACCTATAAAGGAAGAAACTCATGAGTCATCATGTCATCGGATGACTCAAAAGACATGAATTATAGGCAAGGGAACTCATATCACACTTTCGTAATCTTAAAAACAATAAACTGTAGGATGAATCTGATCCATCCTTAAACAAAGGGCAAGCTCTGGCCCTGGAGTGCCATTTCTACCCATTTTGTAAAGTCAGCTACTGCGCATATGTGCACCCGAGCATTCACTGATTTTACAGGATAAGGCACAGTGAGCGCTGCCTGCTGGAAACTGAGGTTGGGTCTTGAGGCTGTGCAGAGATCTTCTGATTAAAGCTGAACATGCACTGCCGAGTTGTTCAAGCAAGTACACAGAGTTGGTTTAAGGAAAGCCTTTCACTTCTCCTCCATCCCACCTATGCTGGGAAAACTTTTTCCCCCCTTTATATGGGTGAAGGCATGTAAGGGGCTTCTTCCTCTGTGTGTGTTTTCTAGATTTCTCTCCATTCCATATATGCAAAGAGTTCCCTGATGGATGCTCTTTTAAGTTTCTGTCACGCTGGGGCTTTGAGCTAATGCTGTTAAACTGGAGCTAAAGGAAATCAGCTGCTTGCTGAGTATGGAAGCGGGGTCCGGGTGTGGGGGGCATTAAAAAAAAAAACACAGGCCCTAAATAGGACATGCCAGCATCAGTGCCGAGCAGCTGGTGAAACTGGCAAGAAGGCTGTTTGCCCTAGCCCAGCAAGGTCTTCTAGAAGCAACTGCTGGAGTACTGATGAAGAAAAGCAAGCTGGGGAGCCCTCATGGAAACAAGAGGAAAAGAAAACAGGACAGAAATAGGGAAACAGGGCGGGTGAGGAGAAATTGCTAGAAGCTTGGAAGCTGCTGGCTTCACAAAGATCCCTGATGAGGCCTTTTGTTCCACTTCATCTTCATTTCTGTGCTTTTTCTTACTAATTGTGATCTTCTGGTTGCCTTTTTCATTTTCATGCCTCTTATTTTATTATCAACAAGGTTAAGATATAGAGTACAAGATTTTTACCATATTTAGCCAAAATATGCATTTCTCATGCCCAGGACCTGAACGGGGTTAGGGTAAATTGGAGTGGGATGGGAAATTACTAGCAATGTTGCTGAAATAATCAAAATGAGACACCTAGAAAATCTTTAACTTTTTATGTTTTCTACAAGGATCTGGCAGTGAGATGTATGAGGCTTTTCAATCAGGCAACTTAGACTGAAAAAGGAATTTGTAAATTTCTTTATCAACTTCTTTAATATATCAGTGGTTAGTCTGGCTGACTTAATTCAGAAAGCTCACTTGATGTTTAGAGACTATATTTTTTGTTTCTACAGCTTTTCATTTTGGAGGAAGAAAAGAAGATATGGGAAAAAGAAATGGTGTGGTGGCAATTTTCGTAACACTGGGGATGGTGAATGAGAAGCAGAGAAAGGAAAGGAAGAGAGTGTCCTTATTCTCTAGAAGCTAGATTAGTGTCTCTGTTTTCTCCTCTTTGGGCTAAAGTCCTAATTGGAGAGATCTGAATTATATAAGTATGTGGCTCTATTCCCTGCCACTTTTTAGATTCTAGGATGAGATGATTTGCAGACTCTCTTCTTTCAGCCTATGAATCAGCTCCCACAAAGTAAACTTAGGCGTTCACAGTAAACAGAACACACAGCAGATGATTGTGGGGTAAGCAGCCATGAGGTAACCAAAGCATTGACCAAGAACTAGAGGAAAGAGAGGCAGCAATGCATAAAGACCCTGCCCCCCTTTTAATGCCATGTTGTTTTGCATCACTTTAAGGGGTGGGTTCTCTCTCTTGCCCTTCTGCCTTTCACCATGAGATGATACAGCTAGAAGGCCCTCACCAGATGCCAGACCCTCAACCTTAAACTTTCCAGCTTCCAGAACTGACAGAAATAAATCTCTGCTATTTATAAATTACCTAGTCTCAGGTCTTCTGTTATGGAAGCCTAAAACACGCTAAGACAAAAGATCTATTGACACCATGATTTTGGACTTCTGGCCTGTAGAACTGTAAGATAATAAATTTCTGTTGTTTTAAGGCACCAAGTTTGTGGCAATTTATTAAGGCAGTCACGGAAAACTAGTACATACCCAGAGACCATTCTGGAAATGTTGGCTAGTGGGGAGTTGAGACAAAGTTGGAAGACAGAAATATGAACAAGTGGACATTTTAAAAAAATTCAGTGTCTAAGCATTAAGTGAAGAATTAGTAAATGATCATCTCATAAGTGTTCACAGAGGTTAGACATTTAACATTTCCCTTGCTAATCAAACAAAGAAGAGTTCAAGAAAGAAGAGCACTAGGCTTAATACCTGGGTGATGAAATAATCTTCACAGCAAACCCCATGACACAAGTTTAGCTGTGTAGTAACCTGCACATGTGCCCCTGAACTTAAAATAAAAGTTAAATCAGGAAAAAAAAAAAAAAAAAAAGGAACAGCTCAGCCTCATAGTAAATTAAAAAAAAAAAATCATTTCCTTTGCATATTCCTTGTGTAGTAGGGTGAACCTTTTGAATAAATATATGAATTGAATGGTTAAATATGTTTTCAGATGGCAAGTGCAGGAGAGAAATTTACATAAAGTAAAAGCTCTGTGTCTGTTCCATTTCTCAGGTTTTATAATTCATATTGTTTAAAATTGAGAAAGGACAATAGTAAAATAACTTTGATGACTAATTCTCTAATTTATACAGTATTCCTTTGAACTTGGTTGAAGTATTGGATTCAGAATAAGGGTATGTAGATAGGTGAATAATACTTTACAGTTTATAATGTGCACTCTTACTAACTCAATTATTTTTCACAGTAATATTTTGATGTAAATATTATTTCCTAGTTTTACAGCTGAGAAAATAGAGGCTCAGAAAAGTTAAATGATATTCCCAAAGTCAGTTCAGAGGTGGAGTCAGGGGCCGGGCGTGGTGGCTCCCACCTGTAATCTCAGCACTTTGGGAGGTCGAGGAGGGCAGATCATGAGGTCAAGACATGGAATCTATTCTGGCTAACACGGTGAAACCCCGTCTCTACTAAAAATACAAAAATTAGCCGGGGGTGGTGGCGGCGCCTGTAGTCCCAGCTACTCGGGAGGCTGAGGCAGGAGAATGGCGGGAACCCGGGGGGGCGGAGCTTGCAGGGAGCCAAGATGGCGCCGCTCACTCCAGCCTGGGCCACAGAGCCAGACTCCATCTGAAAAACAAACGAATAAACAAAGAGGTGGAGTCAGAACAAAAATCCAGAACCCATTTTCCTAGCTTGCTGCTTGTTAGAAAGGTTTTGTTTTTGTGAAAATCTTACTTACTCTCAAGATAGTCTCATTTGCTTGGAGACTGGGTTCTCATTAAAATTAATGGCTTCAGAGTGGTAAATTATTTTAGTGCAATTTTTATGAGGTAAACCGAAGTCTTTTTTATAGGCGTGTTTGTACCTAAAAATGCATTGCATGGAATGCATTTCCAATGCAGAGCCAGGGGCGTACTTTTGTATCCAAGTAATGTTGAGAGTAAATGCTGACCATCTTATTGGATTCTGGTTTATCCCGCAGTTGAATCATCAGGCTAAATGTACCTTTTCTTTTTTGTCCAAGTTGGTTCTAGCTAATTGGTGGAAACAGTCTTCTCTGTAAAGACTTCTGCCATCTAAAGGAGTTTACCAGTGACAGCTCTTGACTGATTGTCGTGGGGGGTGATCGCCTCTTTGGATGGAGGTGGGAGTGTGCTGGCCTGGAGCCAAAGAGACACTGAGCTTTTGAAACTCTGTCTCACACTCCCTCCATGGAGCTCAGCCACAGCTTTCTCTAGCACTTCGCTAACACCTTGATACGTGAACCTCCAACTTGATATCTCAAGGTATACCTTAGATGGGGACTACTTTGAAATCAGCCTTTTATTTTAGTTTTTGAAATATTTTTATCATTTAAAGCTTTTTTAAGGAGGGGATGAGATGAAGCAATTTCAAAAGTACACAGAACAATACAGAGAGAACATCCATGTTTCCACCATCTGTCACCCGGTCTCCAAAAGTATCAACTCCTGACTAATCTTGTTCGACGTTAAGTGATTGCAGCATTCAGTCAATTCTTCAGTTTCCTATTTCTGTGCCTCCATACCTTCATTTCCAAGACAGAAGTGTTTGGCAATTTACTAGCCCCTGGGCAGCACTCAAACAGTCATTGGCAGAGGTAGGGTACAGAAGCATAGCTCCTTTGCATCAAATCAGGAAGTCTCAAAGATTTGTGTATACTCTTGACTTCCACTGCAGGATTTTGCTAATGCTACCTTCTGTAGGACTTTGCATAAAATCTTACTTCTTTTCACCTACTCTTGTTCTGCTCTTTGTAGCAGTGCATATACTCATGTAACAAAATGTGCCCATGAATTCTTAACTCGAGGTCTCCTTCTGGGGAACCTGAGCTAACACACTCACCTACGAAGACCATACAATGTTAGAGTTAAATAACCTTGGAATAACATTTAATCTGGACTTCAATATGCATCTCTATTAAAAATTCCTGAAAAAATTAAAAAGCATTACCATGATCACATCTACCTAAGACAAAATTTCTTAATATACAAAACAGCAATCAGGATTCTAATTTACAATTTATCATAAATATATTTTTAATAGTTTAATTCACTAGGTATCCAAATAAAGTTTTCACAGTGCATTTGTTTTGAAATGTGCTGCCGACCTCTCTTTTGACGGACATTTTCCTTTCATCTTTCTTTGTTTTTCTTTGATGTTTGTGTGTTGGAAAAATATTATAATCTTTCCTTTAGAGTTTCCCACAGTCCACACTTAACCTACTGAGTCTTCATAGTATCTTTTAGCATATTTGTCTTGTCAATGTATAGCCTATTCATTGGTGGTTGAATTTAGAAGCTTGATCAGATTCAGGTATATTTTTGCTGAATCTCCTTCATTGGTGGTGATATGTTCTTTAAGTAATAGGCATATAGTTTTATCTTTCTTTCTGTTATTTGACAGCTATTAGTAATCGATTTACTTTGATTATTTGAATTCTTTATTCATTTATAATATGTAATATTTCCAGAAATACAAAATTCCCATCATCCTCTGTTTGGTTTCTACTGGGCAAAATGCACATAGAAAAGATGAATAAATGATTGAATTTTCTCTTTGACTCAACATTTTTTAAACTAACATGTCTGTTATCTAGTATAGTTCCACCAAATAAGATTTTTTGGTGTGTTTTAATATAATTGCAAAATCATTATTTCAAATATATTTGATATTTTCCCTACATTGCAGCAATTATCCATCTTGTCCCTTCCTTGGCTAATGGAAGCCTCTTCGAATTTACTGACACTCTCTTTGGCATGACTAAGGTGGTATTTGATGTCTATATTACTAAGAGGTACCAACTTCTAGTCTCATCTTGTATGTATCAGCTCCATATCTGGAATGGCCATTTTTCCAAGGAGCCTTAGTTCCTTTTAGCTTATAGGCAATTTTAGGTCATTAATTTTAACTCTTTTCAGTGAGTGGAGGTAGGGTTACTTTTTTAAAAAGCTTAAATATACTATGAGTTCAACTGATTTTTCCAATTACAGTTTAAAACCACTTGAATTTTTATTTGATCAACTCTAATTTAAATCTCCTTTCTGCCACACGGCGAATACCAGTTCACAGCAATACCAGCAATGATAGAACGAAGATATCACATAATTGCTTCCATAAAAGTCCTAAAAGACCATGCCAATTTTCATCAACAATTTGATTGGTGAAATCAATTTAAGAATTTTTTAAAAACAATTTTTGCAGTTATTTTTTTCCCCCTCTGGCATATCTCACATCAGGGATAAACTGCTAAATGATGTATTACAGGTTCTTGAAATAACCACTTTCTGGGTAGTTGTGTCACAAACAGGTTACAGAATTTGTTTTATTTGTTTTCTTTTCTTTTTTATTTGGGAGGGTTGCTTTTTTAAATATATGAAAACAGGTGTATTCAAAGATGTCTGACTCCTATCCCTGCACCATTGATCCTATGCCTTCACTCTGCCTGTAGGTAAGTATTCAAAAAAACACATTTTATTTTTTCATTCCATTGTTTGTCAAATATAGGCATATATATTCACATTCCTTCCTTTCTTAAACGGTGACAAAATATATTTATTATTTATCTTGCTTTTTTCCCCAATAATGAAAAATCGGAGAATTTCACGTCATAGTAACATATAGAAGCCTCCTCAGTCATTCTTACAGCAGCAGAGGGCTCTGCTTTATGAAGCCTGCCGTTCGTTATTTCTTAAGTAAGTCCCATATTGATAGATATTTGGGTTGTTTCCACTCTTTCACTTATACAAAAACCATCCTTTAATGTATAGCTTTGTGCCTATACCTTTTTATTTTTTTTCTAGTGTATCTTTGGGATACATTCCTAGATATGAGATTTTCAGGGACAAAAGCCAAATGTATCTGTGACTTTACTAGATATTGTTAAATGTTTCCATTGTACCACTTTTAGGCATGCTCACCTGCAATATATTTTTCTATTTCCCCTTGTTCTAGAACACAGTATACTTTGGTACATTTTCAAATATTTTGCTAATCTGTTGGGTAAGAAATAATGTCACAGTGAAATTTTAATTTGTAATGTATGTATTCATCAATTTCTAAGCTTTTGTTTCCTTTTTTTTTTTTTTTTTTTGAGACGGAGTCTCGCTCTGTCGCCCAGGCTGGAGTGCAGTGGCGCGATCTCGGCTCACTGCAAGCTCCACCTCCCGGGTTCACGCCATTCTCCCGCCTCAGCCTCCAAGTAGCTGGGACTACAGGCGCCCGCCACCACGCCCGGCTAGTTTTTTGTATTTTTAGTAGAGACGGGGTTTCACCATGTTAGCCAGGATGGTCTCGATCTCCTGACCTCGTGATCCACCCGCCTCGGCCTCCCAAAGTGCTAGGATTACAGGCTTGAGCCACCGCGCCCGGCCTTGTTTCCTTTTATAAATGACAATCATGCTGTTTGTGTTATTTCCATGCAAAAAATCTTTGAATTCAGTGTATTAAGACAAGTTGTTTCTATTGTATTCTAAAAAATTTTTATAGAAAATAGACTCTACGTGTCATTCCTAGCATTTTCACCAAATTTTATAATAGTATATGCATGTAGGTATATAGCTTATATGAATTAGAAAATTTAAATCCACTTTTTTCCATAATATCATTGTGTTATCTCACCGTTTAGAAAACCTAATATGTAGACTTTTGGGGAAAACCAGCTTTTAATGTAGGGATAAATACAATGAGTGAGATAAACTGAAACTTACTATTTTTTAAAAAAATTTAGGTTAGTATAATCATTAAAAGTGACAAAAATAAAACATGTCTGCACAAGATAACGTCAATATTGCTGTGGGTTAAAAAAGAGACTCTTAATGAATACGTCTTTTGGATATCCTTGTTGATAGGATGGCCTCTCTATAGGCAGGATGACCTCGTGAATTAATATGCTAACATTTTATGGAGTTTGATGTTAGAAATGGATGAGAGTGATAAAGTAAGGATACAGAGTAATTGGTTATAACTTACCTCTACAACTGGTGAAATCACTTCGCTCTTGAGAGCAGAGAAAGGTGGGGAGCAGAGAGACAGAATTAGGGGGGTAATTGTGTGTACATTTGTAGTTTCTAACATTTTGGTGAGATGGGAGCTCAGTTGTTTACACGACCCAATCCGTAAACATTTTGCTATAGCAATAAATGAAGAAGATACTGTTTGTTTTATTTTCTATTTAATATTTTGTTACTTCACACTACAATTAAAATCACACTGTATATTGACGTATGTTTATTGCGGCACTATTCACAATAGCAAAGACTTGGAATCAACCCAAATGTCCATCAGTGACAGACTGGATTAAGAAAATGTGGCACATATACACCATGGAATACTACGCAGCCATAAAAAAGGATGAGTTTGTGTCCTTTGTAGGGACATGGATGCAGCTGGAAACCATCATTCTTAGCAAACTATCACAAGAACAGAAAACCAAACACTGCATGTTCTCACTCATAGGTGGGAACCGAACAATGAGAACACTTGGACTCGGGAAGGGGAACATCACACACTGGGGCGTATCATAGGGAAGGGGGAGGGGGGAGGGATTGCATTGGGAGTTATACCTGATGTAAATGACGAGTTGATGGGTGCAGCACAGCAACATGGCACAAGTATACATATGTAACAAACCTGCACGTTATGCACATGTACCCTAGAACTCAAAGTATAATAAAAAAATAAAATAATAAAATTAAAAAAAGAAAAAAAAAATAAATAAAATGTATTATTTAATATGTGATACATGAAAATATATGTAACACATATGTAACTGATGAAGTAACACTAAAAATTTATAACTGAAAATCTAAAAAAAAAAAAAATCACACTGTAACACAGAATCTTGGCCAAGATAGAAATCTTCAACATCATCTATGTTTCCTGATAAAGGGGACAATTATTCACCATGGCACCAATATCTGTGATCTTTGTAAATGTGATCTAGAAGAAAAAGCACAATTATTTAAATGTGGTCCATTTTGGTTTCTGATAGATTTAATTGTTTGACACCTTTTCTTATTTTGAGGTATAGTATGTGTCCATCTACCTTTCCAATATAAATTCAGGTCCTACCATCTAGAGTGACTCAAAGTAAAATTGGACTTCTTTTGGAAGACACAACAAACAAACAAACAAACAAACAACAACAAAAACAATTATTCAAATATTTGAAGATAAATATTGCTGTGAAACGCCATCATGGGTATGCAGTCTTTTAATCCTTGTATGGTTGGCTAAGAATGTGCTTTGGGTCTGGAACCAGTTCTTTAAAAAAGATAGACAACTTTCATAGTCTGTACTGGGTGTATCTCTTTGTTTGGGAATATTTTTCCTGTTCCAGAAGAGATGTGTATTCTTTTGTTCTGCTTAAGCATGTTCATCACATGGTATCCCCTGTTATGTCTCTCCCTGGTTGGGAGGAAATGAGGTCCTTCACCTGCTGCCCAAGACGGGTGCATGCAGGTCATCTCCGTGTCAACTGTGAGACGAGACCCACTGGTCATAAGAAACTGAACTGATACTCACTGTTGAAACTGGGCTTTCTCTGTCTCTTCTATATGATAGTAAAGTATTATTCCATCCTGTACGCGTGTGAGTCTTTCTTGGAGATCCCAACACCTGCAAACCATGCAGTGGGTTAACAGTCCATGACTGCTGCTCCAGTGGTAGGCACTGCTATCCTCTTTACTATTCTCCCCTCACTGGACTCCTCCCCGGGAGATGGTAACAATTGTCACTTGCTTGACAAATATTGAATGAACGCTAATTGCGTCCCCCCTTATTCTGTCTCTGTAGGCCGAATATTGTTCTGGAAAAATTCTGTCTTTATGAAAAAACCTAAGCTTTTAAAGTATGACATATCAAACTGGATATAATACTTAACATGTATAATGGCAAATAAATCTACTTTAAGTTTGGATACATTAATCATTTGCTATTTTTAATACTGCATCATATTGTTAATTACTTTTATAATTTTAGTCAACAAAAGTGTTTAAAGCTTTTAAAAAATATAAACTAATTTTTGTCAAGGTTTCTTATGCATACAGTTAGAAAATTGATTTTTTACATTTGTCTACAAGCAAGATATTTATTTTGGTTAAGTTGACTTGTTTTAGTGAGGGCCCTAATTACTTACCCTGCCATTTTTATTTTTGAACCTTGATACTGTCATTAATTTCTTTGATTTTTTTTTTTTTTTAGATGTGGGTCAGCTGAAAATTTAATCAGTATTATTTCTTTTTCTTTTCTTTTTTCTTTTTCTTTTTTCTTTTTTTTTTTTTTTTGAGTCAGAGTCTCACTCTCTTGTCCAGGCTCCAATGCAGTGGTACGAACTGGGCTCACTGCAAGCTCCGCCTCCCGGGTTCCTGCCATTCTCCTGACTCAGCCTCTCGAATAGCTGGGACCACAGGCGCCGCCAGCACGCTCAACTAATTTTTTGTATTTTTAGTAGAGACGGGGTTTCACCGTGTTCACCAGGATGGTCTGGATCTTCTGACCTCGTGATCCACCTGCCTTGGCCTCCCAATGTGCTGGAATAACAGGCGTGAGCCACCGCACCTGGCCTATTATTTCTTTTCTATAGCTAAGACTTTAATAAAAATGTTGACTAGTCTCCAGGTCAATGACAGAGTATTAAACTATGCCATTATAAGAATCTTTCTGGTTACATATTGATCCATGGCTCAATGCTTTTGTGTATTTATTCAACAAATATCTATTGAGTTTTTACTATGCATCAGGAACTAATTTAGGTCCTGAAATAGAACAATAAGACATTTAAAATGTCTGTCTTCATAGAGTCAACAGACAGAGCTGCTCATGGCCTGTATGATGTCTTTGTGCAAATTACATAAAAGTATACCATTAAGTAAATTTGGGTTTTTCTTAAAAAAATAAAATGTGCCTCTTTTGGGGGTGCAACAGGCAAGTACTAGGGTGAATAGTTTGCTAAGAAGAGCTGGCTGGACTTCAGCTTCCAAGGAGCTCTGTGGTTGTCAACTTTATTCAATGTACAACCTGTACAACTTTCTATGGTAAACGCTGCACAGTGTGATAGATCTATCCCTTTAAGGACCTGAATAATTTTTACTCATTTTGTTGGGCTTGCTCATCTTGCTTTTGGAAAATGGCTATGTTATTCAAAGAAGAATGATTCATCTACCTTATAAGGGGGCATACAGAAAACTCAACTCAGGAATTTTCTTCCAAATAATTTAAATATCTTTCCAAGAGAATAATTACTGTTACATTGAACATTATGGAATTGACAGTTGTCTGTCTACCAAAGATTTGTGCTCCTCATGCCAGAGCGTCAAACTGTGGCTCTGAAGAGGCTGCCTGATAGGGCTTTTGTTTCCTAGAGCCTTTGCCCTTCTTTACCATGGGCCACATGCTAGTTCTTACCAATGGCTAGCATCAGAATTGATATATTCCACTTTTATGCCAGGAGCTTAAGATGTGGTTATATCTTCCCCGCTCTCTTTCCTTTAACACAACCAGAAAAGAAAATGTCTATTACCGTCTCATAGCAGCTCTCAAAATTTTTGGTCTCAAGAACCCATTACACCCTTAAAGAATACTGAAGATCTCAAGAGCTTTTTTATTTCTGGATTATAATCCATCAGTACTTATGGTATTCAAAATGACAATTGAGAAATTCTTAAAAAAGTATTTTAATGCATTTATCATAAAACAAATACCCATTATGTAAACATAATGCATTTTTATGAGGAATAACTATATTTCATAAAAATAGAAAACTGACATTGTTTTACATTTTGAAAATCGGATTACTGTCTTTCTTAATTCTTCATTCAAGTGACTATGTTATCACACATAGAGTTCTGGAGAATGTGACAGTTAACTCATTGGGGGTGAGAATAAAAAAGACAGATAACATTTCAGTATTATTACAAAAATTACCTCATGAAATCACTAAAAGAGTCTTGAAGATTTTTGGTGGTGCTGGATTACTGCTGCCCCGGGGGAAGATCGAGTGACTTATTAGAAAGAGTTGTGGGGGACTGAGGGGTGGGGTCTGTGAATCGCCATGTGGGAATTTGGTTCTGCAAGAACACCAATAGTGGACTGTCTCATGGGAAAGAAGTGAGCTTCTATTGTGTAACTCACTAATGTTTGGGAGTTTATATATTAGACGACCTAGAATTGCCCTATCTCGAACAGAAATCTACAGAAAAAAATAATTTTTATATAGAAAATTTAACTTTCCAATGATACTTCTTAAAATTAATCTTATTTTAAATTTCTAGTGAGCATGCCCAGCAAGATGCATCCGTTGAAAACTGACAAACAAAATCCATAAGAGGCTCAAGAAATAATGGGACTTATACTGTTAGGAAAATGATTTTCACAGAAAAACTAAAGCCATTGAATGCATTTTAGAAATGAGAAGGCCACGGGGCTATTGCTTTCTAAGTGTATGAAAGCTTAATCTAGAAATTACTTTAAAATGTTGTGTATGTACGTGTGTGTGTGTGTGTGTGTGTATGTGTGTGTTTACGCATGATGGATGATGTTGGTAGAATGACAGAAAAGATATTTAAATTACTATGCATCGAATTTGGATTAATTAGTAGAAATTATGACATGATCATTATTGCTTTGAGATAAGAAACCAAGCTATTAAGAGCTTTGAAAAATACTATGCTTCAGAAAGATGAGTAAATCTGTGCTAATGCAGCCTTCTACAGACTAGTTAATACTTACAGAATGAGCACTGAGAATGCGTGTACATATATATATAATAATGATGTTAGCTGTTTAAAAATAACAATGCTGGTTAGCTGGCAATTTTCCTTATAACCCTGCCCAAGGTGGGGTTTAGAGAAGAAGGAATTGGAACCCTAATTTATTTACCTCTGGATTTTATCAGCTATGATGAAGAAGAACTTATGATTTGAAGTCTTTGCTAGACAATGATTTCTTGAACTCATTTGGCATAAGAACTAAATAAATGCCTGCAAAATTTTGTGTAAGCTTGATCACCATCTGTTGTTAAAAAAAGAAGTTCTGTTTCTAATAGCTAGATTAACAGTATGAAAGATTTCCTTTCCTCTCACTTCCTCATTAAAATAAAATCAGTAACTGCACTTATTGAGTAACATATCAAGGCGCTACAGTTAAAAAAAAAAAAGAAGAAAACTGTCAAAGATTACAAGTCTTGGATTAAAAAAATAAAAAGAAGAGAAATTTGAATGCAGGGTTTGACAATTCTTAGAGGGCTGTATCATTTCATTTTCATTATTCATTATGTGACGTGGGAATAAAACTACTGATTGATATCTCTTGAAATATTATGCAACAAGCTTGCTTGTGTCAGGAATGCCCATAACTCCCATATGGTTCTCCAAGGGTAAAACCCAGAGCAGCCGCAGCAGCATCAGCTGGGAATGTGCTCTTGAGCCCCGTTTCAGACCTGCCCAATCAGAAACTTTGGAGTTGGGGGTCAGCCATCTGTGGTTTAAACTGGTGTATTCTTATTTGGTCAAGTAGTGTGGATGATGAGAACAGGTGAGCTAATTACTTACAGGGGAAGGAACCCACCTCACTGCCTTATTGTGAACCCACTTCACAACCCCATTGTTGACATGCAAGTTCCCCAGCCAGTGAGCAGAGTAGAACAGGATTTGGGGTCTCCTAGCCTCTACTGAAATAATCTGGAAAGAAAGAGTTATGACAAGAAAAGGTCTTAATTGGTATACTTTTTAAAATCTATTAAACAGCCAAACATCTGTTACCTTTAGGACATATGCAATAAAAAAGTGAGAGCTCTGAATATTAAAGATCTTATGTCAGAAAGTTTTTGTCTGTGAAACTTATTTGTGTTTTAAAAATGAATGCTTCGGGCCGGGCATGGTGGCTCAGGCAGGTGGATCACCTGAGGTTAGGAGTTCAAGACCAGCTTGGCCAACATGGCAAGACCCCACGTCTACTCAATAATACAAAAAATTAGCTGGGCATGGTGACAGGCACCTGTAATGCCTCAGGAGGCTGAGGCAGGAGAATCATTTGAACCTGGAAGGCAGAGGTTGCAGTGAGCCGCGATCACACCACTGCACTCCAGCCTGGGTGACAGAGTGAGACTCAGTCTCAAAATTAACTAACTAGCTAGCTAGCTAACTAACTAAATAAGAATGTTTCTTGATTGAATGAATGTTTCTCCCCCATCTTCCTAGAGTGCTATTTATTATTTGTTATAATTTCAGGCATCAGAAAAGTGACTAAGTTCCTAAGTTCACATCACAACAAAATGAAGATACATGTTTAACTCCATCTCTAGGAACTGCTATTTGAGACACATATAGGGATATAGGTCCTGCTGCTCACCTTTTCGGGAAACAAATAGAATGACAAATACAGGGTGGTCATGCAATGCTGTCACATTCTGGTTCAAAAGAATAGAGCAGAACACACAAATGATTTAGATTAACGTTGGAATATAGTCGATTTTTTTTTTGACTTTTGGATGTCAATATATTGTTTTCCACAAACACGCTTTTAGTTAAGTTTCTTCAAAAGCCATATTTCAGTAGCGAAACAAACATTCATGTAACCAAATACCACAAGTTCCCTAAAAACTTATGAAATAAAAAAATAAAATATGAGTAAAGTCTTCCTTTCTCTTCTTCCCTCTCTCCCTCTTTGCTGGCTCCTCACTCCCAGTTTCCCTCCTTCTCTTTCTTCCTTCCCTCCTCTAATAGGTACTGGCAACTTCATATTTGCTATTTTGTTAATTGCACGCATCAGAGGAGAATATAGAGGATACAATGCTAGACCTATTTTTTGTTTATAAATTTCAGTATAACACTGTAGGAAATAATATGAGTAACACACATTAGTGACAAAGAACCCTTGTAGTTCTGTGTGTCCATATCTGCGTCCTAGATACAGAAATGTTTACATCTTAATGTTCATTTGGTTGCATACATTATATCCATTTTGCTTTATTTCAGTGAGTGTAATCTAAAACTAAACAGTTAAAAGACAGTAACTTTAAGAACAAGAAATATTTTGTGGTTTTATATAGTTTATTAGCTCCTTGGGACAGTTAGGGTTCAGGGTCTTGGGAAGAACACTCTCAAGGAATTCTGCCAACATTAGCACACAGTTTAGCCTATAATAGGGCTAGAATCCTCACAATACCATTAGAAAATGGGAGACTTGGGAAGGCCGTGTGGAGTGTGCAGCCCCGTAGAGCTGGGATTGGATCCTGGCTCAGCCATTTTCAGGCTCTACAAGCTTCTACTTGTTACTTGTTCTTAAATCTATTATTCCACCTCTGAACATGAGGTAAAACCTGCCTTGTGAAGTTGTTATGGTGTTCGTATATACATATATATAGTGTGTATTTGCTATGTATGTGTGTATATATAGGTATAGAGAGAGAGAGAGAGAGAGAGAGAGAGGGAATTATAGCATGCCCAGATCAGAGTAAGGACTTTAAGCATTGTATTCTATATTATAGAACTATTCTCTAGAATTTGGCTTATAGCTTTGAAAAATCATGGAAAAACAGAATTATTTATTTAAAAGGAGGCTAAAGTTTGTCTTCTCTTTAAGCCACTTCTCTCCCTATATTCTGCACATGCACTATTATTTCTAAGAGTTAAGAAGCATTCTTACATACTCCACTGAACACAAAATTAACTACAGAGAGAAGAAAATGGCTTATTTATCCCCAAGCAAGTGCAGATGGAAATAGAACATGAAGATGAGAAAAGAGAGTGTGTTTGATTTATTGATCCTAGTTCTTTCTTGTTATTCAGTTCCCCCAATACTTCCTCTGTTCCTCTGTCCTTTCAGCACCAAAGGCTTGGGATGTATCTCTCGAATTTCTGTGTACTTACTTTTAAGGCCTATTCATGACCCCCGCCCCTTCTCTCTTCACTGAATTCCACTTTTCTCAGTGGTTCTCAAAGCTTCAGCTGGGCTACTTGGTGTGAGGTTTCACATGGAAACAAGTGAGAATAAAGGAATGAATGCGAAGGGACCCAATCATCGAATGCAATATTTGTAGTGAAACAGAGTTGACAGGCACATATGCGGAAGGGTCTTGACAGAGCACACAATACTATTTAAGGAGATGTGGGACAGGTCTTTAAATAATATTTAGTTCTGTCCAATCCAGTTCCCTGGTTCATAGAGAAATCTTCAAAGTACTCAATACTTAACCTAGAGGCAGGAGGAAGGTAGACAAAGGGTCTTCCTTCTACTTCCAATTAGCCAGACTGTAGACAGCTTAGCATGAACAGCTGATAGATGTATATACAAAATGTATATACTAAGTAGGCCAGGTGCAATGGCTCACTCCTGTAATCCCAGCACTTTGGGATGCCCAGGCGGACAGACTGTCGGAGCTCAGGAGTTCGAGACTGCCCTGAGCAACATGGTGAAACCCCTTCTCTACTAAAATACAAAAAATTAGCCAGGCATGGTGGCCCATGCCTGTAGTCCTATCTACTGGGAGAGGCTGAGGCACGAGAATTGCTTGAACCAAGGAAGCAGAGATTGCAGTGAACTGAGATCATGCTACTGCACTCCAGCCTGGGCAACACAGAGAGACTCTGTCTCCAAAAAATAAAAATTAAAGTAAAAAGCAGAATGTATATACTAAGTAGTTTCAAACTTTTTGTTAGTGGAAATTCTTATGAACTGGAAATAGATTGACCAGGTCCGAGCGCAGTGTCTCACGCCTGTAATCCCAGCACTTTGGGAGGCGGGCGGATCACGAGGTTAGGAGATCGAGATCGGGGTGAAACCCCGTTTCTACTTAAAATACAAAAAAAAAAAAAAAAAAAAATTAGCCCAGCGTGGTGGTGGCGGGCGCTTGTAGTCCCAGCTACTCGGGAGGCTGAGGCAGAAGAATCACTTGAATCCGGGAGGCGGAGCTTGCAGTGAGCCGAGATCGCTGTCACCCACTCCAGCCTGGGCCACAGACCGAGACTCTGGCTCAAAAAACAAAAAGAAAAAAGGAAATAGATTGACCAAAAGTCAAAAGTTCTGGTATATGCTATTGTGTAGAACATATGTATGATATGTATGCTCTGGTATATGCTATTTTGGGTGTGCATGTTTTTATATATACTCTAGTAATCAGTTGAGGATATTTTGGTCATGAGCTCGGTGACAGATGCCATTTTCAAAGAGAAGCTTCTCCTCAGTTTCTTTCGATCTGTTGGCACACAGGTTTGGTGCAGTCTTCTTTGCTAATGGCACTTTGATTTGGGCCTGGTAAATTTTTAGGATTGCTTCTACTATGGAAAGCTTTCCAAATAATCAGTAGTAAAAGGGATAATTGAGGATGGTTGGCATATGGCTTAAGGGACTCTTGAGGTTAATATGATGATTTGTAAACACTGTGGTTTTTCTCTTAAAGTACACATACAATTTAATATAAATAATAATCATGTTTTCTGTTGTGTACTCAGTGAAACTTTGTTTGGTTAAAAGGTCGCCCAGTTCAGACACGCGAACAAGATCTGTGATTATGAGACCAAGTCCAACAATTAATTATTCTGAGCTTCTTCCCCAATTTTGGCAGCTCCAGGGAGAAGGAAGAAATTCAACTTTAACTACTCAAGAGGAATCCAGTCCTTTTTCAATCACTGGCATTTCCTGGGGATGAATCTGAACCTAGCTTGAGGGACCAAAAGGTTCTACACTATTCATTATTCCACTGTTCTGCTGCTGCAAATCAGATGTGCTGTTTCAGTTTTGACTGAGAAGTTTTCCCAGTGTCTGAGCTTATTACCATACATTGGTTTAAGCAGACTCTCATTTTCTTACATTCTGCTGCTTTTCCTTTCTTTCGGTTCTTCTGCCTGATTTCCCTATCCGCACTGTCTGCCTGCTTTATGTTTCCTTGCTCATCTTAGAGCGAGCTGGCCTGCTGGCAGCATATCTGTTCTCCTTGGGAGGCATTTAAATGGCTTGTTGTTTGCAGCCCACTGCATTCTAGGGCTGTGAATGGAAATAAGAGGAGGGCTTGTGGACATTTTCCATTGTCCTTAAATATCTAGGGAGCTACACTGTGATGAATTAACTGCAGATTGTAAGAAACATAAAGACGAGCAGATACGGTCTCCTTTTCTAATCCATGTTACACAGTTTTTTTTTTATGATGGATTTTTTTTCTGTGACTCATCTAATTCTCCTTTTGCTCAGTTGTGTGAAGCAGAGACTGAAACACATTTTACTTTCCTGCTGCGAAGCAGCTTGCCAATATCGTTTGCCTTCTCTCACACCAAAATACTAGAATTACACGTATATAATCATTTAGTTAAGATTTATTCAATTCTGCCCCTCTCTTATTTATTCTATTTTTAAAGGAAGGTCATAAAAGCGACTATAAATCTTAGTTCTTGTTTCTTTCTGTTTTTTTTCTCTCTCAGGTATGTAATAGTGTATTAATTTCCATAGTACCTTGAATACTCCAAGTGCTATTAACAACATCACTCTCAATCTTAGAGACTGGTCAAATGGGGCACACCTCTTATAGGACCTCATCTCGCTCCTTTTAATCCTATGAGTTAACTGATCGAGGTAAGTGAGCATTTCTTAACAGCACTTCCAAGATGCGATTTTCAGCCTATCTGCCTTTGCTTGCCTAGTGCACACTCTGTACAAAAATATAAAAGCCCCCTTTCTTTTCCCACTCTGGTTCACACAGTTTTTCAGATGACCGTAATCAAAATTCTGCAGCTTCCTCTCAGATGTTATGTTCTTTACATGACATCTAGAGGCCAAAATGGATGGGAGCCGTAATTAATCTTTCCACGTGGCTATGCAGACCCTTGGTATATCTGGGATAAAAACCACACTGTCTGCATACTTAAACTTGCAGAACAATCTAGCACAAATCTATATTCTGCGCAGTGCACAGTTTGATCCCATTATCCTACGGATATAAAAGATATGGGAAAAGAAAGCAGCCTTATGAGGAAGGAAAAGATTTAAGAGAACAGAACTCCTTTCTTCTGAGTTTGCATTTTATATACAATAATGCCTGCTGTTCATTTTCACACAAATTGTGAAATAATCTAATTAGTGTTCTTGATATTTACCCACGACAGTCAAAATCTTGCTGGTAATCAATAATGTAAATGTAAAGTGGCTGATTAAATTTCCTTTTCTATTCTGTCAAAAATTTTAAGGACAAAATTCATTTTACTATCCCTTATATGTTCTTGGAACCCTCTTCTAACTCCTACTTTAATCTGCAAATTCACAGAAGGCACAGAAAAGAATTTAAGTCATGTGAAGGATAGTTGATACTGTCACCACTTGGCTATGAAGCAGTTCTCTGCATTTCTTCAGTAGACCTGATAAAGTAAATTATCAGAACCATAGAATCAGTACAGTTGTAATTAAGAAAATATTCCAAGCTTCCCTTCTAGATATTTGAATATCAGAAGATTTAAATCCCACCATTTTATAAATGAATCGTGAGACTACCATAAATATATGTTAAATCCTTATATATTGTGATAACTTTATGCTTTTTATACATATATGTTTTATACACACATATAAACATACGCACATACACACATATGAGCATATGCGTATATACATTATATTATATCTCTCTAAATATATATATATAAAATGTATATATAGTTGATTAAGTGTTCCATATTTAAAAGTATTTATTGTTAAGCATATCTGGTCTAGTATCATTCTAACCGATTCAAACTAGGAATAAATAGTTAATTGTGTGTGTATGTGTGTGTGTGCATACATACTGCATAAACATGTTATGTGTGGTGGTAATTTAAATAAACGGTAGCTTACTATAAACCTTGATTAATTTGTCTATGTTGCCATTTGTACTTACAGCTTGCTGCATCTTACTGCTTCTGTATTGTTCATGTCCACCATATTTTACAAACCCGTTCCCTGATGCCATCATTTTTATTACCATTACAAATGCTGAAATGAGTATCTTTATAAATGTCCCACACTGACATGTACATGTATTTTCTGGAACACATATTAAGACTGGAATGTCTATGTCATAGGAAACATGCGTACGTAATTTTGCTAAATATTGCCAGATGGCTTTCCAGAATGGCGGCTGCGGTATACACTGCCAGCAGGGCGTGAAAGTTGCTGTCTACCCACATCCTTGCCAATACCTGGAATTACCCCGTTTTCTTGATTTTCACCATTCTGATGAATTATGAAGTTCTATCTCATTGTTGTTATAATTTCAAATTATTTGGTTAATATTAAGTTTAAACAACTCTTCACATGCTTGTCAGACATATGAATTTCTTTTCTATGAATTGCCTTTTAAAGTCTTTTGTTCATTTTTCTATCAAGCTTTTTGTCGTTGTCTTTGTGATTTGCAATTATTTGGATATTCTCTTTCTTAATCCTTTATCATCAACTTTAGATATTGCAAATAAACTCTTCCAATTAACCCAGTGTCTGTTAAGTGATCTTTAATTTTGATGTGGTGAAATCCACCACATTGTCTGTTTATGATTTGTATATTTTAGATATTTTAAATATTCTTTAACATATCTGGATCACAAATATATTCTTTAATAGTTTCTTTTACTAGCTTTATATTTTGCTTCTCTATAACCGAATCTTTAATCTAAAGCAAACTTTAATCTGTTGTGTAAAGTGAAAGAAGATACAGTCAGGCAAATTTGCCTAAAATATCATTAAAATAATTTATCTTTTCTTCATGGTTTTGAGATGTCATTGTGTATCAAGTACACATACATATATATTTATATATCATCTTTTCCACGTTATTAATGTATTTATCTGTTCATCACCAGTACTATCCCCAAGACTTGTGTGATGCTGGTTAGCTGTGTACTCTATGTGGCTAGGTGACTCACAGGTAAGTGCTTTCATACATGAACACGGAGTATTTTCCTATCTATTTAAATCTCCTTTTGTGGCTTATAATAGAATTTTAAAAACTTCTCCAGAATTTTTGTTTGTGTACATGTTTGACAGTATTTGATTCCAAAATGCTTACTCATTTTGTTGATAACGAAAATGGTATCTTACTTTCAACTTCTAGTTTGTTGTTTGTGGTAAGAGATCTATCAGTTGATCATGATTTCAAGTTTATTGTGTATCTAGAAAACTTGCTCAACTATCTAAATAGTTCTATACTTGGCTGTTTCTGTCGAGGTTTCTTATGGCTTGTCACATCATCTGAGGCTAGATTCACGGGCTTGAGGAGATATAGTGGACATTCATCAGATGCCCCTTCAGACTCACGGCTCATCATTCACCGTCTTTCAATGTGTGGGCTGTGAGCTAACTTGTATAAATAGCACTCCTAAAATTGTGCAGTGCACAACCTGTGTAACTGTACATGGGTGTCCTCGACTTACAGATACTTAAACTTGAAAGAGACAATAGCTCTCTGAGGTTATTACAAGGCTTATTATTATAAATTTTAAAATATAAATGTTTATCCTATATTTGTATCTGGTTTTAGTCACTCCAGCTGCAAATAACTTCAGAGGCAGTTCACCTGTTTTTCAGCTGAGACATTAAATATATGTAAACGTTAGTCATTTGGAGGGTAAGAGATAAGGTCTAAAAGGGGGCATGGATTTGTGACAGCTTAACTTCAGATATGGCATATATAATTGAAACTGTCCATATAAGCTTTATAAAATTAATCAGAAAAGAAGAGAACAGAGAAACAAAAATAAACTAAGCTTGCAGCCTATTCAGTATTAATTATTAGGTCAGCTTGCTTGCTGACCTGCTTTCTCATAATCATTTGGTCTCTATCCTAAAATCATGTAGACCCCGGATTATAGTTCCCTTAACTGCTCTGCACATAACAACCTGAACATTATGAAACATCAAGTTCTTCCTTTGGGATATTTCTTTAGGTCCACTGTCCTGATGAAACTACTGACTCAGCTGGTCTGAAGGACCTCATGAGGTGCTGATTCACCAAATAATGCATTTTTCACATACTGAATATTTCATTCTCCTGTCCCTAGCCAACAAATGACCCCAACTTTCCAGCCCTTCACTCTTCATAATTCACCCCAGAACTCCTTGAGGAGATGGACTTGAGGGTTTCCTTCCATCCCCTCACTCCACACCCTGCAATAATGAAAGTCTTTCTCTGCTGCATTCCTGCTGTTTTGGTGTAATTGGTATGTTACTGCACAGCAGGTGTACAGATATGTTGGTCCTATAACATGATGAGTTAATGTGTGATGAAAAGTGAAATGCTGGGAATTTAAAATACATATATTTTTGGATATAACAGAGTAAATAAGGCAGCAAGACCAGACATTAAAAGAAAATATTGAGAATTTCAGTGAGTAGGTCAGTAGCCAGGGAGTAGATTATAATAGATATTCAAACAAAACAAATCTAATGGTGAATATAGACTCACTGAAGAGGATGCTTTTGTTCTTTTTCTATTGATTTCTTTTGTTTTGTTATGTTTTAATTTCTTTAAGTTTGGGGATTATATATATGTATATATATATACACACACATTTATACACAATATGTGTATAATGTATATATAACTCTAAGCTTAGACTTGGACAGTACCAATGGAATTGCAGAATATTAAATGAATTTCAGAGAATTCTTTCAATGGTAGCATAGAAAAAAACTTGGTTATTGATTGGGTATTAGGGTGTGTTGTGGTCTGAATATTTCTTTCACTACCAAATTTGTATGTTGAAATCTAGCTGCAAAGGTGATGGTATTAAAAGGTAGGTGTCTTTAGAAAGTGAGTCAATTATAGGAGCTTTGCCCTCATGAACAAATGAAATTAGTACTGTTATAAAAGAGGCCTAAGCGAGCTTTTCTGCTCCTACTATAATAGGAGGACCAGCTAGAAAGTATCATCTTTGAAGAAGAAAGCAAACCCTTAATTAAGAATATACTTGCACTTCCCACCTTCTAAAACTAAAACTATCAGCAGTAAATTTAGGATACTTCTAAATTGCCCAGTCTAAGGTATTCTGTTACAGTAGCCCAAATATCCTAATACAGAAATTGTTACTGAGAGTGGGCTGTTGCTATAATACATTCCTAAAAATGCGCAAGCAGCTTTGGAACTGAGTAATGGTTAGAGGCTGAAAGATTTGAAGGTGCCTGCTAGAAAAAGCCTGCATTGCAATAAACGAAGCATTAAGGGTGATTTTGTTGAAAGATCAGAAAGGAAGAGTTATAGGGAGACCTAATCTTCTTAGAGTGAGGGAAATTTGCCTCAGAATGAGTCAGATGTTCTTGAGTCCCATTTGTATCCAATTTAGATGATATTCAGATGAGATTTTAGTCTTAAGACTTTTGAGTTGATGCTAGAACAAGTTAAGAGTTTTGGGGCTATTAGGATGAAACGAAAGTATTTTGCAGGTGACAAGAACATGAATTTCAGAAAACTAGGGGCAAAATGTTGCCATCTGAATATTTGTGTTCCCTAAAATTCATAGATTGAAACTTATCCCCTAAGGTAATGGTATTCAGAAAGTGATTGGACCACGAGTGATGAACCCTTATGAATGGGATTAGTGCCGTTACAAAGGAGTCCTGTGGGGGCTTGTTTGCTTTACACCACATGAAGGCACAGCCAGAAGGTGCTGTCTTTGAAACAGAGAGTGAATTCTAAGCAGACGATAAATCTGCTGGTGACTTGGTCTTGAACTTCCTACCTTCAGAACTATGAGCAATCAATGTATGCTTTTATAAATGACTCTGTCTAATGCCCTTTTAAAGAACAACCTAAAAACCCTAAGACAGGGAGAGAGGATAGCAGAATCAAAGTTGATATTCAAATGTTCTGTTCAATAGCTGGATCTCTAGAATATAAGTTCCATGGAGACAGCGACTTTCTTCCATTTTGTTCACTGATGTATTACAAGTGCCGACAACAATAACTAGCAAACCATATGTGATCCATTAATATATATTGATAAACAACACTGAAAGAACAATACGTTGGGGTGTAGGGGGTACTTCGGCTCATTTATCTTGACTTTGCAATGCTGTAAGCATCAAGTCAAAATATGTGGTAGGCATATAAACTTGCAATCTATAAAATCAGCCTCAGCTAAAGACATTTGTGTCGTATAATTAATACTCAAAATATTTTAGATCATTAACAATGGCTAACAATTAGATATTAGAAAGTAAATATTACATTCATCTGTTTAATCACAGCAGACAACACGAAGTCTATTACATTAATGATACTTCACTGGTGGGTTACTTGGTAATTTGTAAACTCTATATGGTTTATCACAGAATTGCTACCCTGCTATAGTAGTTTTAAATGTTCTTTTGTAAAAATAAAAACCAGTTTTATTCCATAACCTTTCTTTTTTTTACCTGTTCCTGTGGAGATTCAGGTAAATGCCTTAAAATGTATGTTTTAAAGTTTTGATCAGTCATACATATTCATGAAATCAAATATCTAAAATTGTAGAAGCTGTGACATTACTCTTATTTGTGAGAGTACATGTTTTGTTGATGTATTCGTTTTGATTAGAAAGTCCAAAAATTGACTGAAGGCTTTACTGAATCTTGGAATATAAATCTACATTTTCTTTGTAATAAAAGATAAAAATGAAGTAGAATTTTGCATACTAATTTGGAGTTTTCTAAGAATTCCACATGCACTTTATATTCTTTAAAAATAGTGTAGAATATTATAATACTTCTATTCAGTTGTCCTAGATTTAAAACTATAAAGGTAGACATTTTTGGCAAAAAAATCTTTTGGATAACTTTAATATTCACTAAAAGGGTGTGTATATGTGTGTGTGTATGTGCATGTTTGTATGGCATATGTGTATGTGTGTGCAGTTTGTGTATGTGTGTGTATGTGTGTGTGTGAGAAAGATTTATTTTAATAGTAATATTATCCAATTGTGTTGATTATTTAAATATGATAGTGAGCATTGAACTCCGTTTTGGACAAAGAAAAGAAAATAATTATGGAATAATATTGTCTACTGTTTTAATAGCTCTCTTATTTAAGTAATGCAGGTTTATTTTTAATATAAAATGCACATTACAATTTTATTTGTAGTTATTGATATTATCCTCCAATAGATATCCATTGCCACTACACAATTCAATTGCAAAATAAATTAAATTTATCTGGTGAAGTAAAAATGTTTGACATTATATCTCTAGTAATGAGCAAAAGTAAGTTTCACAAAATGCAGGATTTTCACATAGGTTAATAAAACTTGAGTATGCCAAGTATTCTTTTAAATGTCTTTATTTTACATCACAAATATTTTGTCTTATTTAATTGAATGGCTTATAAAAATATAATAAATGTATGTCATTCATCAATACAATTCTTGTAAACCTGTGGTGTCCTTATCAGTGCTTGAAATACTTGCTGATTTATTTTGTGCTTTCTTGCCTCATTTACAGGCGTCTTTGTAGATCGCTCCCAGTTGGAAATATCAAGAGCTTATGTTCGTTTCCGTTCCATGAAATATCAAGTTTGACAGTGATAAGTTGACTACCTTATGGATTCTAAGTACCACATTTAGAACCTGCTCTCCCATATAACTATTTATTTCCCTCACTAACTGAACAATCTGCCTTTTATTTCATTTAATTTTTTTCTCACTAACCTTAACCATATTATTTTAAAGGTAGAATTTTGGAGGGGTTTGGTGCTAATAACAAAAATGTGGCACCTCACTTTTATATTAAACTAAAAGTAGTAATTACCCTTTCTTTTTTATTATTCAGGAAGTATTGTGTATTTTAATAGGTTTGACTTTATTATTATTTGTCCGAGATTTCCATTATGGAAAATGCTACCTACAGCCTCATTACATTCTATCTGGAGAGACAGAACAAGATGAATGAATCATATATGGAGTATTTTAGAGTATGATCAAGGCTACGGAGAAACACAAATCAGAAAATGGCATTGGAGATATGTGTGTGGGTAGGGGGAGGGTGGAAACTTTCAAAATGTATTAGAAATTTACTACTGTAAGAAATTCTCACAGACGTGGTGGGTTAAAACACAAGAAAGGGTATTATTCCCCGTTCTGGAGGCCAGAGGGCGGAAATCCAGGTATCAGTAGCAGGATGCTTTCTTCATGGGCTCTAGAGGAGATTCCATTCCTTGCCTTTCGTCTTCTGGTACCCATTGGCCTTCCTGTGGTCTCACCAATCCAATCTCGCCTGTTTTGCATAGCTTTTTCTTTTCTGTTGCCTCCTCTTCTGACTTAAACCTTCTTTGCCTTTCTTTCTTGAAGACACTTATCACTGGATTTAGGACCCACCTGTATAATCAAGAATTATCTCATCTGGGGATGTTTAATCACATCTGCAAAGACCTTTCTATTCAAACAAAGTAAAAGTCATAGATTCCAGAGTTTTGATAGGAAAGTGCTTTGGGAGTGAGAGGACACTTCTCAGACTACTGCAATGATAAAACCCAGTTAGATTTATTGATTTTAACATGGAGGAGAGCAATACTTGCATTGAGAAATAGAAATAAATCAATATTGAGATACACTATTTTACAGAATTCTGCAGAAATACAGTTTATGTCTTCACTATTTAATTAATTGGGTGACTAGAAATAATTATGAAAAACTTGCATGTCAATGTGTATACTGAGAAATGAGCTTTCAAGTCACCATTACTAATTATTATAGCTTTTTAGGTAAACAGCTAGCCAGGAATAATTGGCACCACAGTCTAGCAAACCACACTTCATTGCACCATGACATAAACAGCCAGGCTGAATTTACCAGAAACTCTTCAAGTCAGGTTGAAGGTAAAGGCATTTTGAGAAATTCTACGGCGACTAGGGCTCTTTCCTGTTGTAATTGCATGTGAAGCACTTTTGACAGAAGTGTAACACAAATGGAACCCACAGTCCAGGGAGGAGACACAGCCTAAGTAATCATGTATAATTACATTACAACATGGATAGTGCTACATTCAAGGTAACTAGAAATGGGGGTTAACATCAAGAGCTTTTCAAGCAAAGGCAACACAACACAAAAGTCAAGCTGCAACAAAGAGCATAACATTTGTTGGTCGCAGAGATTATGTCTGAAATATTGTGAACGCAGTAGAAATGACTGAGGAAAGAAAGGTGGTATAATAGAGTTACGACAGACTGAATTTCATACCAGTGATTTTTGGATCTTTTTCTAAAGATCAGTGGTTTTCATAGCACATTTTCTTACAAATAACAGATTCAGCAGAGGACTGCACCAAGGCTTTAATCCTTCAGGAAAGCCTTCTCAGATAAGCATAAGTGATCAAACTGTGCTTGATATGCAAATGGAGCTTCAAACAAAGTGCCATAGGTGCACTCTCACCCTCCTTTACAACCAGAGAGAAATGACAGTGAGCCCCTTCGCTGCTGATCGAAATTCTTGGTCCTGATCCTCTTTCATATAAATTCCGGAAAGCTCCTCATTAGCAAATCAGGTGCCTGAACTGTGCAGCTCCAGATAGTAAAAATATTTGCCATTAAAATAATGGCAAAAACTGACATTACTTTTAAACCAACCTAATAATTTCTGGCCCAAGATTTTTGACAGTGTCAGAATAGTGACAGGATACAATGACGTTTTTAAAGAGATGTTAAATATTACTTTCAAAACTTACAAATTTCTATCAATAAAACAATTTGTGATGAGAAAAATTTTCCATATTTAGATTCTCTATGTCTCACACCCCCTCACGTCATCCCAAGCTTCTACATGTACAGATATGTCAACAATAACTTTTCAGGTTTGTTGATCAGAGAAGTGAAATGAGAAAAATATAAATTAAATTTACACAATAAAGTGATGGGATGACTCCAAGGCAGGTTTATTTAGAGTAGAGGAAGTGAAAGGGTAAGAAAGAGCTATAAAGAATTGCTGAGAGTGACATATCTGTAACTTTTGAAAAGAGGAGCGTTGAGAAATTTTCTTATGCCATATGCAATGTATTTCTATGCCAATCTCCCATCCACACTAACACATCATCTCCCAGTCACACAGACACACCACATTATCACATCAACAGAAAAATTCAACAGAGATCTACATTGCTCTTTGGTGATTTTGGAGTCAGGTGTGTTCTTTTCAATAGGAAAACAAATTTGAAATTTGTCATTCTTTTTGTCCCTCCTGTCTTTTTTTGTTTTGTTTTTTGAGATGGAGTCTGGCTTTGTCACCAGGCTGGAGAGTGATGGCACAATCTCAGTTCACTGCAACCTCCACTTCCCGGGTTCAAGAGATTCTCCTGCCTCAGCCTCCTGAGTAGCTGGGATTACAGGCACATGCCACCATGCCCAGTTAATTTTTGTATTTTTTAGTAGAGATGGAGTTTCACCCTGTTGGCCAGGATGGTCTTGATTTCCTGATCTCGTGATCCACCCACCTCAGCCTCCGAAAGTGCTGGGATTACAGGTGTGAGCCACTGTGTCCGGCCTGTCCTTCCTGTCTTCTCTCCGTTTCTATTTTCTGTCTTTCTGTTTCTATACATATCTCTGAAAGTATATTGTGTTTTCACTTGGAGAATGTTCTATATTCTGAGATCTTGTTATTTCTACTTTGATTTAACAATTTCTTTCATAAAATGATGTGCAATAGTGAAAGGAAGTGTTTACATTTTACATTACAATTGCCAAAATAATATGTTAACATGCATGTTTATATATAAAATGTCATATTTTAAGTTGTTTTATGAGGCTTCCAAATTGTTCCAGATGATTTAAAAACATCAATAAAAACTTTAGAAAGAAAGGTTTGATCAGATTTGCCTTTTACAGAGAGAACTAAGATTGTAGTGTGGACAAAGCATAGGAGGAAGCACAGGAGGTGATGGGAATATATGGATTAGCAAATGAGTTCAGAGTTTAGATTATAGTTCAGGAAAATGATTATGTGGATCTGAACTATAATGACATAAAAAGCATGCAAAGGAGAATGTAGCTTTGTGGGTGAGGTTGCTGATGATATTTAGAAGCATAAACAATGCTCTGTGATCAATTAGATATGAATGATAAGGAGAGGGAAGAGTTAAGGAGACTGTTTTCCATGCTACATGCATAGGTAGATAGAATCACCACAATCTGAAAGAGGAAGTAGAGTAGGAAAAAACGTTTTGAAAAGGAAAGAAAGTAATAGCTATTTTGAAAGATTATAGCTGGTCTGTAAAACTACTCAGAAAACACTTCGAATTTAGGCCAAAGCTGTCAATTACAGAAAATACTAATAAATAAATAAATAGATAAGAAAAATTATGAAACTCTCCCAGAAAAGCCTTTTATCTAATTTTGACACCAAACAGTGTTGAACAGTCTCTCTATATATTTTTGCTTTATTAAAAGTAGATTTTCACTCATAACTATAAGCTTATATTTTTCAAGTGGATGCTGTTATTTCCTATGAATGTGTATGTGCTGCACATATATGTATGTATGTGTGTGTATATATACTACATACATATACATATCATATGGACATATATATATAGGTCCATTTGCATTATTATAAAGAAGTACCTGAGATTGAGTAATTTATAAAGAAAACAGATTTATTTGCCTTATGGGTCTATGGGCTTTAAACAAAGCATAGTTCCAGCATCTGCTTCTTGCGAGGGTGTTGAGAAGCTTACAATCATGGTGGAAGGCAAAGAGGAACCAGCGTGTCACACGGTGAGAGAGGGAGCGAGAGAGAGAGGGAGGAGGTTGAAGGTTCCTTTAAACAATCAGAACTTGTATGAACTCGAAGAGGGAGATCTCACTTATTACTGTGAAGGCATCGCTCAGCCTTTCATGAGGGATCTGCCCCCATGACCCAAACATCTCCCACTAGGCCTACCTCCAACACTAGAGGTCACATGTCAACAGGAGATTTGGAGAAGACAAAAACATCCAAACCATATCTTTTTGCCCCTAACCCCCCAAATCTCATGTCCTTCTCACATTCCAAAATACAATCATCCCTTCCCAAGAGTCTCCCAAAGTCTTAACTCATTTCAGCACTACACAGAATTTCACAGATCAAAGTTTCCTCTGAGGCACAAAGCAAGTTCTTTCCACCTATGAACCTACAAGATAAAAAAACAAGCTCTTTACATCAGGATACAATGGTGGTACAGGCTTTGGGTAAACATTCTCTTTCTGAAAGAGAGAAATAAGCCAAAAGAAAAGGACAGTAGGCGCCATGCAAATCTGAAACCCAGCAGGGCAATCGTTACATCTTAAAGCTCAAAATAGTTTCCTTTGACTGCTTGTCCCACATCCAGAACACATTGTACAAGGAGTGAGCTCACAATGCTTTGGGCAGCTTCACTCTTGTGCATCGCAGGGTAAAGGACCTGCGGCTGTTCCCATGGGTTGGAGTTAAGTGCCTGGGGCTTTTCAAGGCTCAGCAAGCAGCTACTGACGGCTGTATCATTCTGGGATCTGGAGAGTGGCGGCCCCCTTCCCACAGCTTCACTAAGTAGTGTTGTGGTAGAGACTTTGTGTGAGGGCACCAACCCCACATTTCCCCTTGGCACTGTCCTAGTGGACTGTCTCTGCAGGGGCTCTGCTCCTGTGACAGTCTTCTGCCTAGGGACTCAGGCTTTGAAATACATCCCTGAAATCTAGGTAAAAGCTGCTAAGCTTCTTTCACCCTTGCGTTCTGTGTACCTGAAGGCTTAACACCATGTGGAAACCCCCATGGATTGTAGTTTGCACCCTCTGAAACAGTGGCCCAAGCTGTACTTGGGGCTCTTTGATCCATGCCTGGAGCTGGAGCAGCGGGCAGGTAGGAAGCAGAGTTCAAAGGCTTTGCAGGGCAGCAGGGCCCTGGGCCTGGCTCTCAAAGCCATTAATTGCTCCTAGGCCCCTGGGCCTATAATGGGAGGGACTACCTTAAACATTTTGTAAATGCCTTCAAGGCCTTTTCCCCATTTTCTTGGATATTAACACTTGGTTCCCTTTTAGTAATGCAAATCTCTCTAACAAGTAGTTGCTCCAGAGCCTTCTTGGATTTGCCTGAAAGTGTTTTTTCCTTCTCTACTGTGGGGCCAGGCTACAAATTTTTATGCTTTGATTCCCTTTAAATTACAAATTCCAACTTTAAGTAATTCTTTGCTCCCATATCTAATTTAGGCTGTTAGAAGTAACCATGGCATATCTTGAATGCTTTGCAGCTTAAGAATTTCCTCTGCCAGATACCCTAAGTCAGCACTCTCAAGTTCAACCTTTCACAAAGCCCTAAGATGTGGACACAATGGATCCAAGTTATTTGCTAAGATGTTACAAGGGCAACCTTTGCTCCAGTTGTCAATACGTTTCTCATTTCCATTTGAGACTTCATCAGCCTGGTATTTACTGTTCAGTTTCTATCAGCATTTTGCTCACCACCATTTATCCATTCTCTAAGATGTTCTAAACTTCCTCTTATTTTCCTGTATTCTTTTGAGACCCCAAACTCTTCCAACCTCTGCCTGTTACACACTTCCAATGCTTCCACATTTTCAAGTATCATTATGGCAATACCATACTTCTTGATACCAGTTTTCTGTATTAGTTTACATATCTATAAAGGAGTACCTAAGACTGGGTAATTTACAAATAAAAGAGGTTTATTTGGCTCATGGTTCTGCAGGCTGTAGACAAAGCAGAGTGCTAGAATCTGCTTCTTGTGTGGGCTCAGAAAGCTTACACTCATGGCAGAAGGTAAAGGGGAGATGGTGTGTCACGTGGTAAGAAAGGGAGCAAGACAGAGAAGGAGGAGGTATCAGGCTGCTATAAACAACTACATCTCATGTGAATTCATAGTGTGAGAACTTACTCATTACTGTGACATAGCACCAAACCATTTATGAAGGATCCATCCCAATGCCCCAAACACCTCCCACTAGGCCCTTCTACAACATTGGAGGTCACATTTCAACATGAGATTAGAAGTGGACAAAATATCCAAACCATATCCATCTATCTACCTATCTGTCTGTCTAATGTTTATGTATATGAGGGTCCGTCTCATTGTCTTGATGACGTAAGATTTGCTGCAGTATTAAAAAAAAAATTCTCTACTCTTCCAGTGTTTTCGTATTATTGTTCAACACCTTAATCATCTTTTACTATACACTCATCTTCTAAATGCACAAGCCAATTTGAACTTTATAGATTTTTAATTTTCTTTTCTCTAAGTAGAGCACATAACTAAATATAAACTGTACGAGTTTTCTATGTTGTGATAACAAATGACCACAAATTTAGTGGCTTCAAATGCTTCAAATGGAGGAAGTATTCTTACTTTGTAGAACAAAAAGCTTAGCACAACTACTGTCTACAATAATGTGGACAGTAGAGAATGTAACCAAAGAATTTGTTATGATAGCTAAGGATACTTATAAACAAAGTATTTATGGTGTAGCCTAGTTTATTCTTACTGCTTTTAGTAAAATGTGAGAGGAGAGAGAGAAATTGAGTAAAGGACTTTAAAAAAAGATACAACTTTATGGTTTTAAAACTTCTCAGAATTTCCAAATGGCAAAGACGATAAAATTAAGAAATGCCTTCTGAACTAATTTCAAACTTAGGGCACTGCCAGAAAGTCTGGTCTAGAGATGAAGCCAAATTTCTGACTCATATATTCCCTCACTCAGGCAATGTGGACTATAAGGAGCTAAAAGCTTATTGTGAAAAGATTTGTGGTTATAGCTTTTGTCTAATGGGATAACCCCTGTGATATACACAGGAAGTTCATAAAGTTTTGAGAAAATTATATTGGAAGAAACACTGTCAGCTTGGACTGATAAGGGAAGATATAGTACAAAATGAAAAAAAAAAAAAAAAAGCAGAAGTTACCTCAAACTTCTATTCGTGCCAAGCAAACTGAGAAAACTACTCATTTGCAAACCAGAGCTACCTTTCTTGAAAAAGGAAGTTTTGCTCAGAGGGTGAAATCAAGAGAGAGAGAGTAGCTGAGAGCCATGGAAAATAACTTCTTGATAATGAGATCTAATCAGAAAAATTCCAACTTTCTTTTTTGCCTGAATTTAAAAATTGATATGGACCAGTGATGTTTTTATGACCCTCATTTAATGTTTAGAACCAGCTAACATGTTCTTTATTTCACAGTTGCACAGATTTAAAGGAACACTATACAAAAAGCAATAATTATGGATTTTATCTGAGGAAACTCATTCACTCTTGAACATGATTTAAATAATGACATGCTGGACTGTGAGCAAAATCTCTATTGGCCAAGACTTTTGGGGGTGTTTCTGACGCTTACAATTATAAGAAAATAAATATTTGTTATTGGTAATCTGCTAAATTTTGAGTAATTTGTCACACAGCAATGATCATTAATTTAATGCCTTATCAACTCTAACTCTCACCCTATTTTGAAATCCAGTAGAAAAATCATCAATAACGTAAAAGGTTTTCATACTTTTAATATCTACCAATTACTTTGGCATCAAGAGGCCTTTTCCAGTCAGTTTTAAGAACAGTTACCAAACTTCTAAATCCCAAAAGTTATCTTTTTTGCTGACACAGGACTGGTTCTAACTTTCAAAATACCTCTCATAATATTTTTTAAATTGTATGTTTTTCTCCATCCTGAAATCTATTACTTGTTAGGCTATGAGTCCTTGACCATATATATTTTGTGTTCCACCTCTGTGACCTGATCATCAAGCAATACTGACAACGGATAGTGCTCAGTAAATACATATTAAATACATTAGTGAGAGAACAGGTAAGCATACGCCCTGTTATTAGAAACAAATACAAAATAACTCCAAACATTTCTTGATCTTAATGAAACTCCCTTCATCTTTTCTTCTAAATCATAAATATTTTTATATATTTTATTGTTAGTATATTATTACTTCATTTTCACAAGGGTTGCATTTTTTGATAATAATAGGGATTCCTCTTTTGTTTTGTTTCTTTGCTATGTCTTTCCTATACTTCTAATAGAAAATACCAAAGAATTTTACCTCTTTGAATTACTTTTATTTTTAAAACATACTTTTGGAAAGATTGTCTTTAATATTATTTTATAGATGATATCCAATTTCAACTTTAATTCATTGTTAGAAATCATTTTGGCTTATTGAATTATTTATTAGCCTATTTTAAAGTTTTGATTTGCCTATACATTTTAAATTCAGTAATCCTACGTGAATGTCTGATAAACCTGTCATTTAAAAATTATATTTTTTCTATCCTTCAGTTATATATCCTGGGTACCAAGTGGGGTATGGAGAATTACTACTTTGATGACTCTCTTATTTACTATCTTTCATGTAGCCACTAGTTTCCATTCTGAACTTTAAGTCTGTTCTATGTAACATTTCTTCTATGATTTATTATTTAGAGTGTTTTCTAGAAATAAAAACTGTGCATTTTAACCTTTTTCTCAGGATATCATGTTTATTTTTATTAAAATATCTTTAAAACTACTTTTTAAAGCATAATCATTAATCCTCGTACTATATTGTCATAAGATGTTGTCTTACTCTCTTAAGACTGCTGTAACACAATAGATACCTTAGACTGGATGGCTTATCAACAACAGAAATTGATTTCTCATGGTTTTAGAGGCTGAGAAGTTCAAGATCAAGGACCAGCAGATTTGGTCTCTGATGAGGTCTATTTTCCGGTTCATACGTAGTGCCTTCTTGCTATGCCTATACATAGTGGAAAAGGGCAAAGCAGCCCTCTGGGGCTTCTTTCATAAGGGTACTAATCTCATTCATGTGGGCTCCACCTATGACCTCATCACTTCCCAATGACCCACGTCCAAATCATCACATTGGCCATTAGGTGTCAACCTGTGAATCTGGGGAGATGCAAACATTGAGGCTACAACAGCAAATGTGAATAATACAGCTTTTTAGATGTGTCTATTCTTCACAGTTTCTAACACATTATAGCAGAAGCATTTATATGAGAGAAATCTGTTGACCACTTCTGAAAAACTGACACATTAATTCTTGTTTTTCTTTTAATTAGCTTATTATTTTTTACAGCGCTGGTGATTCTCTTCTATGTCTGATAGATATATTCCATTGATTAAGCATATGGCTAGCATTCTTAATGTGTTATGTATTCTAATATTAAAGATAAAATAACATCTCCTACTCTTCTCCCTTAATATTAAGATCTTAATAACCCTTTAAAATTTCACATATTCCACATATTACCAATATAAATAATTAAATTTAAAAAGTATGGACCCATTGAATTATAATATATCTAATCTCTGTTTCCCTCATGTACCCATTTTTAAGTGGGCATTTATCAAATTGAGAAGCTATATAGAGACTAAGTGTCTTTTCTTTCTAATTTTAGAGAGTGATTAAATTGACTAATAAATATTAGGATAGGGCACACATAGTGTTTAATAAGCTTAATTTATGCAATACAATTTATTAGAATTTTATTTATAGGGTCACAAAATCACAGCTAATTGTCAATTAAATTTAGAATCATTGTATACCCTACAGATGTTCTACATTTATCATGTATTTGAATGCTAATTGCAAGTACTTTTATTTCTTGACAAAGGAAGTTTCTGAGGCTTATTCTTTTCTGCTTCCATGAAATTGTTGGTGCAATTATAATAATCATAATTCAGGGCCAGCTATTCTCCCAAAGAAAACTCCTGAGGACTAAGGCCTTATATACAAGGCTAGTTACTCAGATAAACCAGGAAGTATAGCTATGGCTTCAGTAAGAATGGCGTAATGGAATATGTGGAGAATTGCAATAAAGCTAGTATAATTGGAGTATACTGAGTGAAGAGATGAGTGGAACTAGATAAGTCTAGAGGTAGGCAGGGACCAGATATATAAGACTTTTAAGCCTAGCAGAAATTGAGAAAAGAAATCTTACACTAATGAAAATGTGGAACTATCAAACAATTTAAACAAGAGAATGCTTTCTGTATAAGGAATGGATTAGAGAAAAGTAACAGTGGAATCAAGAAAAATAGATAAGAGGCTAAAGAGATAATTGCTAGAACTGCAGGGAGAAGGAGATGACTCAAAATGTATTTTGGTTTAGAATCAAGAGGATGTTTGAACAGGTGGGAGGAGAAAAACAAGGGAGAAGGAGATGTCAAGGGACAGTTTTCTGTAGAATTGGGGTGAATTGAGGTGACAGTAAATGAGATGGGAAATATTAGAGATAAAATGGATTTAAATGGTGGGCAGGGATCATGAATTAAGCTTTGAAAATACATTTAAGATATCTGAAAGAGACAGATGGGATGTTGTAAAAGAGGTTTGTATAGAACATTTACATTAAGAAGTTGGAAATTTGGTGGTATTGCATGTCATCAGAAGTAAGTGAATCTAGTAAGATGTACCGAGATGGTGAAAAGAAGAGAGTCCAGGACTAATTTTTAAGTAACTCCAACATTTATAGGTTGGGTAGTGCTAAACAAATCAGTGAAGTATATTAAAAAATTCCCCAAATTCGAAATACACTAAGCAAATGAGAAGAAATTATACAAAATAATTTCTAGAGTGCTCTGAAATTAAACCACTTAGGTACAGATAATGGGTTTCACACTTACTGAATTCAGGCTTAAAATGAAGTAGGTTACTTAGTCCCGTTATTCAGCAGTTTCCCACTGGTAAACAGTGACATCCACATTGCCTATCACAGAAAATTATTGATAGGACTAGAAGGAGTATATTTTTGTAATTTTTGTTTTCCCAACAATCTTAATGTATAGAATAGACTGGGCATATAATAATAGATGGTAAAGTTACTATTATATTAATAATGACTGAAACTTATATACTGGGGCTTATTTATGACTTCAGTCAGAAAGAATACAGTGGAATTGGGAGGGAGAGTTGAGAATAAAAGTGCTTGAAGAATCAGTGAGAATGAGAATATTAAAGAGTGTACAGTTATTGGAAGAAAGTTATCTATTTAAGGAGCATAGAGAACTAGGAAAACAGCCAGAGAGGAATGTGGGGCAAGAAAATGTTATTAAATCATGGAATAAAGTAAAGGATGTTGTCATCTTGAAAGACATGTTTTAGTAGATGCAAAATGTGGATACATGGAATCAAGTCTTCGGAGAGACAGTGCGAGGGGTTCAAAGTGCTTATAGAGGCATATCTTTTGATAGAAGATAAGATAGCTTTTCTTTGTGAGAACAAGAAAGTAAAAGTGAATGGTATCAGATGAAAGTAAATGGTCAGATTTGAGGATAGAAAAATAACACAATGACTATTTTGTTTGATTGCTTTTATCCTTGTGTTCACCGAACAATTTTTATTCAATGCTTATCATGTACCAGCACCACATTAAATGCTCAGGGTAGAGGAACGTAAAAAGTAATCCACTAGAAACATCCTATTTAATTATTGACTGTGATGGTTAATACTGGGTGCAAACGTCATTGGATTGAAGGATACAAAATATACATCCAGGGTGTGTCTGTGAGGATGTTGCCAAAGGATTAATATTTGAGTCAGTGGGCTGGGGAAGGCAGACCGACGCTTAAATCTGGGTGGACACCATCTAATCAGCTGCCAGTGTGGCTAGAGTATAAGCAGGCAAAAAAATGTGAAAAGAGGGACTGGCCTAGCCTCCCAGCCGACACTTTCTCCTGTGCTAGATGCTTCCTGTCTTTGAACATCCAACTCCAAGTTCTTCAGTTCTGGAACTCGGACTGGTTCTCCATCCTCCTTAGCCTGCAGACGGCCTATTGTGGGACCTTGTGATCATGTGAGTTAATACTTAATAAACTCTCCTTTATATATATATATTAATTGGATATGTATATAAATTAATTGGATATATATCCAATTCTATATATTATATATAATATATACTATATAATACATATTATATATATCCAAAATATATATCCAATTAATTTATATATAATATATAAAAGAAATATATATATTCAAATTAATTCTGTCCTTCCAGAGAACCCTAATACATTGACCTTAAATTTTACTAGAAGATAGGAAACACATAGCCCTCCAAATAAATATGTACTATTTTAGATGATAAGGTCTATGGAAAGAAGTAAAATCAGGAATGGAGATAGATAATTTTGGAGATTCACTTTTAAATAGGATGATAAGAGTAGGTCTCACAGAGAATGTGAGATTGGAGGGAGATGAAGAGTAATGGAAATACCTGGAGGATGGACATTCTAGACCAAAGTAAGTATAAAAATATCTAATGTGAGACTATGTCTGAAGCATTCAACAAGGAGACAGGAGGTTTCCGCACTTCCAGCATGGAGAGTAGTTTTCACTCCGACTGACACACACAGACAGTAGAAGTTTATGAAGAGAGAGGAACAACAGGATTTTGATTATATTTTGCACAAGCCTTCTGGCTGCCATATTAAAAATACACTGAAGTAGGCAAGAATTGAATCAAGAGACCATTTAAAGAAGAACTAGAAAGGTTTTGGGAGTGGAGGTACTAATGAATTTAAAAATTGAAACAATCCAAGCTTGCTACGGGGTGAAGGTAGTAAATTTAATACAAATAGAATTCTGGATATGTTTTTAGAGTGTATGAAATGACATTATGGGTATGTTTTAACAGTAAAGTTATAGAATTTAGCAAATAATTGAATGAAGATAGTGAGAAAAAAATAGGATTGAAGATGACTGATATTTTAGGCTGAATAACAAGCATGGAAACTTCAGTATTTAGATGAAGGAATTTGAAGATGCAGGTGGAGAGAGAATGTGAGGCTTGTGGATTCTCATGTTAAGTATAAAATACCAGTTAGATATTTGGGTCAATATATAAAGTATCAGGTTATATATATTAGTCAAGAGTTTAAAGGAGAGTTCAGTCTGAAAAGTATAAATGTTATAAGGCATTGTGCAGAAGGCATTTAGAGTCGTAAGACTAGATGAGATCACTGAGAAATTGCGTGTAGACAGAACAAATTCAAGGACTGACATCTGGGGCATTTGAAGTTTTTGAGGTCAAGAACATGAGTACCAAGCAGTCTAAGTGACTGAAAACGAGCAGAGATTTCAAAAAAGGAAGAAAATCAGTTCAGTGTAGCGCCCTTGAAATCAAATAGAAAGTGTTTTTAGAAGGAAGAAGTGAACCAACAATGTGAAACATTGCTGATAGATGAAGTAAGATGCTGAGAACTATATCCTTGGATTTAATAAAGTGAATGTAATTGGTGAAAACCTGAATGGTTTGGGCTCAAGAGAGAATAAAGCTGAAGAAATTAAAAACAGTTGTCTGAAGAGTTTATCTTTAAAAGGACAGGTAAATGGAAAGGGAAATGGGGTCGCCGTATTTATGCTAATAAAAATGTCCAGTTCAGAGGGGACAATTGATGACGTGGAAAGAAGGGAGAAAAGTCAGTGCACAAATTATTTCTGACATGCGAGGCCAAGTTATCTTCTGAGATGGACAGGGAGGGAGGGAAGACTAAAGTTTAAGAATCATCTTGATCTCATGACCCATATGTTACAGAGAATGGGAGAAAAATATTACCAGAGCAATCTGGTAAAACACTGTTGAAATCCTGGATCTGGTTAGAGATTGTGAAGTGTAGTGATACCAGTATCATTGATTATGCGAGTCTTCTCCAATAATGTTTACCTTTTGCAGTAAGTCATGAAGAAAACAGATTGTGGTGTTAATTCGAGAGTTATTTTTGGTAATTGGAAGGGAAAAGGGTGTTGGGAAGGTGAGGGTATATGTTAGGTAATGATTGTACAGATTTATTATGCTGTTATAGCTGGACATGAACGGAGGTGAAGACAGTAATGAGATGATGGGTAGAGTAAAAATGAGGGGTTCACTGGAGTATACAAAATGGTGAAGTTAAAAAATTCTTGCAGTGGAGCTTGAGAAAGTAGAAAGGCCAGGTTTCCATTAGAGACTAGGATTGTTGAATTTGTCATTCCAGAGGTGAAACAAGTTACGACAGCACAGCTCAAGAGGGTGGCCGTGAGACCAAGGGAAGGGAAAGATGACTTGTGATAAAAACCAAAAAAAAACAAAACTGAAGGGATTTGAGACCAAGAAATTCTGGCCTTTTTTTTTAGAACTGTAACAGAATAAAGGATGGGGAGAAAGATGATTATTTCAGTTCTAAAGTTTTCAGTTGAATGACAGGAAATATGGTTTAACAGTATTATACTGGTGAAGAAGAAATGAGGAGATGGCTTAACAACATAAATTAAATTTTCTTCTCTTTATAAAGATGGCTACTGTAGGCCAAACAAGACTCAGTAGCAGGAATGCCTGAAATTGAAACTTCATTTCGTGGACAGTTGGTGGTGTTTTCTACACTGAATGTAGTTGGTGTTTCCCAGCAATGAGTACATACTTGAATCAACTAGAGCATTTTAAAAAGATGCCTAAACCAGTTCTTATCACCAAAAACTTCATTCAATTGGTCTGAAGTGGGACTTAAAGACAAGTGATTTTAACCTATAGCTGATGAGAGAACCACTTTGTACCTCATTCTGCCATGTATTGCTACGTTTCCTCCTGCAGATACTTTGTGGTCACCCTGTTAGAAATGTCACCTGAGGGCCATAAGTACAATTGATTAGATGTCAGATAGGACTTGTTCAGGCTGTTGACTCCTCCTGCATTGCCTTTCCAATCTTTTCTTGTGTCTGAAATCTAAACCTACATCCTGGAAATTCTCTGTTTCCAAAGGATTTCCAAAGTACTTTATAGACATTACCACAAAGTGCATTTTTTCTATGTTAAATAGCAGTTTTAATGTACACATAAATAGACAATGAAAATCTACACCGAGGATATTACATTTTATTGTTGCATCTCCTAAAACTCCTAACATAGTACTGTGCACTTAGAAAGTGCTCATTAAATATTTGCTGAATGAGAGTCTAGTAAGTGGCATTTCCCTGTGTCAAAAGTAGTTGGCTTTTTGGATGAAATTTCATGTATTATTAAATTGTATCAAGACCTAACTTAGAGTAGCTATTTAATATATTTTCAGCTATTGTGAAACAAAATGGTAGTAATAAATGCTTTAATTATCTATTTTACAATTGCAATAAAATTTGGAGATCCTTATTGCATAGATTTAGATTACAAAAAAATATGCCTTTAACTGACTAAGCCGTATCTGCTTGAAGACTGTGAAAACGAATGAGCCTAAAAACCAGTCCTATCTATGAAATTATTTAACTTTTAAATTTTGGCTCAAGAATTGAAAGCTAGTTCATTCCAGTGTCCCAAGTTAAGCATCCTGAGATAACAGTTAAATATTAAGATGTCATAACTTTGGTCTTTGATGTAATGTGCTGGTATACCAGTTGCATAGACTTGTCTGGCAATATTAGCAATATAAAATTAATAGTCTATTCTATTAATAGCATCTCTTTTGTAAGTTTCTAATGCAATTTAAAATAATAAATTTAAAATGTTTATTTCTGATCAGATTTTTTACATTTAATTTTACCTCTAGTCCAAATATCTCTATATCTTTTATATACAGTGAAGGGCAATGCCATGGTGGCACTGTCAGAAAAGCAGTAGAGACGGAACTAAATTCACTAACTTTTTCTTTTTAATCCTGCTTTCAAAACTGCTTAGAGGCCCTTCAGAAACACTGCTGTTTACAAGATTACCAAATTGGTGGAAAACATCGAAACATTAAAATGTTGAACTGCTATAGTGTCTCATAAACACATTCATAAAGAAAGGCAGAGCCAATTAAAAAAATAAATTCCTCATGTACTATAAGATAAATCGCTGCAAGCCAACCAGTAAAAATAATAGAGCTGTCAAAACAGCATAATTTCTGTGCACAAACCAAAGCATACCCAATATAATAATAGAATGAAGATCTCCTGAATAAATAGCTCGTCAGAAATTAACTGCAGGGGAAAATACATTTATTTAGAGCTCAGTTGGCTCATGGAAACAAATGTCTTCTTCTAAGTTTGTAATATTTGACAAGGGAAAGATTACAGCTCAGCCATGGCCTCCAATAACTTAAAATATTTGAAGCTTTAGACCTTGCTCAGTTAAATGAGTTACCCAAATGTTCACCTTTCACAGATTGATAACCTGGCTATAGGCTAGGGCACTTGACTATCTGTAAACTGATGAATGATCAAGGCATTTAACTTGATAGATCAGGGTCTTTTGCTAAATAAATTAAAGCAAATAGGAGTTACTGAGCAAGCTGTTGGCTGGTTTAATGGGTATTTGTCAAATTAATCTCAGTCAGTGATTGGGAAGAGATGTGTTCCAATTTCACTTTGTTCATTGAGGGACAAAGTACGTTCTTGAATTCTGAATGGTTGCAGAGCATTCACTTAGATAAATGAAATATAAGATCACCCGAAAGAAGAAGGTAGAGCTGCCTTTTAACCATGTACAACTGTAAACATGGGCTCAAATAATATGTACCAATTTCTATTACAGGGCATCACATGTGGAGGCAAAGTAACAGGAACATCCATGCAAATCTTTTGATTTGTGAAACCAAGGAGCAGAGGTTCACCTGGTTGAGGAAGACAAAAAGTTAGGATTTGGGAGGAATCATTTTTACTTAAAGCAAAGATTACAGAGACGCTTAGAGGAGGTTGTGCCTTAACTTCAAATCGGCAGAAATATGTAGGAGGATTACAATTATTTAGAAGGGAGATTGATTATGAGAATCAATCACGTCACAGGAATTCTTTCTGAAACACAGGGAGCTTCAGATGGACCAGGAGTGATGCAGTAATGCACGAGGAATACTCATAGAAACAACAGGTTATTTTGTTAGTTTATTTTCCGGAACTGAAACATAAATGGGAAAATAAACATGAGTAGAGGCCTTTATTGGGGGTAATTTATATGAACTAGGTAATCCAAGGTAGTTATCTTACTCTCATTTCCCGTGATAAGAGGAAACCTGCAATGTTGTTTTCGCTGCAGCTAAACTTTGCTTGTCTTCTATTCAACGTGTCATTAACTCACTAGTATTATCTCACTTTGCCTCTTTATATGATCAAGTGACTGATTCCAGTGTTAAATATTTTCCCCACATGCCAGCAGCCAAAACTACAAAACTGCCATTCTCCTGAAACTCAATCCTAAATGTTATGGCTCTGATTTCTGCCAAAAACGGTTTTTTTTTTTTTTTTTTGGAAAAGCTCCTCTATGACACTTAACCATCCTCTTGCTCACCTACCCAATATGATAGTTGAAAGTGGATTAAATGTATCTATTTCTGGACAGTTTTTAATCAATGGCCCCATGCCAGAGATTTAAAACTCACTGATTGTTTAATAAGGGAGATATTTGGAGTGACTAAGATATTTGGTCTTAGTATTACAAACATTTGACCTGCTATCTACTCTGTCTACTTTTATGCCCTTTTAATATTAATTCAAACTATATAAAGAAGTTGGAGGGGGAACTGCTGACTCAGGAGAGACGTAGAATTCTACTCAGTGTATGTCATTTCCTCTGCTCAGCATCTCCTAATCAGCTCCATGCTGGGATGGACATTTCCATCTCTGAGACTGATAAAGGACAGCCCACCTCCTGCTGTCTGCTTCCTCTTCATCTCCTTTCCACAATCAGAGAGCCTATAGAAAGCATAGTGAATGGCCTCCAGGTGTCTGCAGACCAAACTGCTCTCTGGAGAGAAACATCCTAATGGCTGAACCCATTCCATCATGTGCTCCTAATTGGCTCTAGTATGCCTGTTATAGTCTTTTTGCCTATTTTTTTCTCCTAACCTTTTGTGAGTAAATTTGTTTCTGTCAGATGATGGAATTCAGGACACGCTATCCCAAAATGCAGCTCCTTGGCATTGGAGAAACAGCAGAAACCTCTCTTACCTTCCCCTCTCCTCCCCTGAAGCAAGTCATAAAATCACTTTCTGACTTTCCTCTAAAGTAGGTTGTAGGCTTTAATTCCAGAGGTACTCTTTTCATAACGCAGACGAAAAGAACTTCCTTATTTTCTAAGACATAGAGATGCCAAAAAGAATCTGACAAACAGACCTTGCTTAGTTCCCACCAGTTTATTCCCATTACCATTAAATCATATCCTTTATTCTCCAATCACAACTTCCGCAGTGACTGTTCATAAAAATACATCGGTTTCAGCCTGGGACGGTGGCTCACGCCTGTAATCCCAGCACTTTGGGAGGTGGAGGCAGGCGGATCACAAGGTCAGGAGATCGA
>NW_012110874.1:645541-681275 GCF_000951045.1 Mandrillus leucophaeus | reverse complement strand
AAAAAAAAAAAAAAAAACATACGTTTCACTGTTTCTTTGGGTCTTCTTTTCTGAAGGTGAAACTACCTTTGCAAAAACTAAAATAGTAAGAAAATTATGACAGTGAAAGAGATCTGACCTAGCGGACCCTTTAACCTCCAAATCTTGCCTTCAGCCTCCAAACTGCCCTTGTTTGTTCTGGGGTGGAGCCCAAGCTAGCTCTAGGAGGAATTTAGCTTATAATTTAACTTTCAAACAAAGATTATAACAGATCTTTCCTGAAACAAACCCCCTTCTTACCTAGGAACCAGATCACCAACCTTGTAAAACTAACAAATTAGCCACAAAATTAGAAATTATGATTTAGGAGTCATGCAGCCAGAGACTACAAGATCCCTACCTCCCCAGTTGCTCCTACGGATAGCATCACTACTGTAAAACCTAAGACTGGGCTTTGAGGTATTTTTCAGACCCTGCATTCTGATGGATCAGCTGGTCCCACCTGGCTAAATAATCTGGCTCAACTAGTTCTGTGATCACATCCAGAAACAGAAGACAAAGAAAAATCCACTTTGACCTTCACTATGATTTCACCTCTGACCTGAACAATCAGCACTACCACTCCTGTGTCCTCAACCTGCCAAATTATCCTTAAAAAACCTCAGTCTCAGAAGTTTCAGGGAGATTGATTTGAACAATAAAACTTCATCCTCCCATTTACCCAGCTATATGCATGCATTAAACCCTTTTCTATTGCAGTTCCCCTGTCTTGATAAATCAGCTCTACTTGGTCAGTAGGCAAGAAGAACCCATTGGGCAGTTACAACGGCTCTCATGTTACATAAAACTTATATTAAATAAATGTGTGTGCTTTTCTTTCATTAATCTGTCTCTTGTAATAAGGATCTCAACCATGAACATAATGTTGGATGAGAAAAAAAAAAAAACCTCCTCTCCCTTACAAGGGACATACAAAAACAGACTGCAGCCACCACTTTCCAAGTAAAGATCATTAATATGTTAGATCTCTACCTTTTCCAACAGATCTAGAAGGGCTGATGTTTGCTTGACAATCGTAGCATTCTGAAATGATTGTTCTTCAGTATTCCTTCTGGCTAATGGCTGGACACATTTTAACTCTGTGCTTGTATTGATGGTTACTTAAACTTGGTTTATTTTGTCACATAACTTATGGAATATTTTTAGTTGTTTCTCACTTCTATAAGTGCTGCTACCTAATTATCCATTCAGCAAATATTTATTGACTGCTTTCTCCCAAGAACCATGCTATATATATCCTGGGCTTAAAATGGTAAGCATATGAAGGCCTCTTTAAGTTTTCAATAATCAAATTTTATAGGTTGACATGTAAATTTTACAAAATAATATGTGGAATAAGGAAAGGTACCTATTGACAAGTATGCATGAATTAGCAGATGTTATGGAACCTGAAGACCAGGAACGGCTTCAAGAAGAAAATGATAACTGAGCTGAACTCTGAATGGATGGTAAGAATTAAATAAGTGGAGGATAAAAGGAATGCACAAATGCTCTTTTGTAGAAGGAAGCATGAGTTATTTGAGAATCGATAAAAAGGAAGGACAGAGCAAAAGGTGAAGAAATTGATAGAAACAAGGCCATGAAGAAATCAGCCATAGGAGGATTAATAAGTCACGTTAGGAATTTAGGGCTTTACCCTGAATCATAGTAAATCAATGAAGCTTTTTTTTTTTCTTTTGTTTTTTTGAGACAGAGTCTCGCTCTGTCACCCAGGCTGGAGTACAGTGGCGTGATCTCAGCTCACTGCCAGCTCTGCCTCCCAGGTTCACACCATTCTCCTGCCGCAGCCTCCCCAGCAGCTGGAACTACAGGCACCTGCCACCACGCCTGGCTAATTTTTTGTATATTTACTAGAGACAGGGTTTCACCACCTTAGTCAGGATGGTCTTGACCTCCTGACCTCGTGATCTGCCTGCCTCGGCCTTCCAACATGCTGGGATTACAGGCATGAGCCACAGTGCCCAGCCAAATCAATGAAGCATTTGATGCTGAATTTTGAGAACATAATCAGAAGATGATTCTGGCTACAGCATGGAGAATACGAAAAGAAAAGTTTCAGGGTGCCCAGATAGCACATTATTGCAGTCATGAAGATTAGAGATAAAAGTAGATCAGAATAGGTTAGTGGGTATATAATTTATTAGCAAGAAAAAAAAGATTCAAGAAACATGTAAAAAGCCGTATCAATACACCGTAGATAGATTGATTAGGGATTTCATGAAGGGTGTGGTGGGGGGAATCTGTGTCAAGGATATCATCTAGTTTTCTGAGTTACAATGTCATTTTGTGGGACAGGGAGCCTTGGAATGCTCAAAGCTTTTAGATCATGAATTCTGTTTTGGACATGTTGAGTTGGAGATATCTGTCGGGGGAAACTCCACCCCCGATATTCAACGTGGGTTCTTTTCTATTTTCCTAAGTGTCAGTTGGTCTGAGAAATAAAGGGAAAGAGTACAAAAGAGAGAAATTTTAAAACTGGGTGTCTGGGGGAGACATCACATGTCAGCAGGTTCTGTGATGCTCCCTGAGCTGTAAAACCAGCAAGTTTTTATTAGTGATTTTCAAAAGGGGAGAGAGTGTGGGTCACAGAGATCACAAGCTTCACAAGGTAATAAAATATCACAAAGCAAATGGAGGCAGGACAAGATCACAGGACCACAGGATGGGGTGAAATTAAAATTGCTAATGAAGTTTCAGGCACACATGATCATTGATAACATCTTATCAGGAGAAGGGTTTGAGAGCAGACAACCTATCTGACCAAAATTTATTAGGCGAGAATTTCCTTGTCCTAATAAGCCTGGGAGCACTACAGGAGACCGGGGCTTATTTCATCCCTTAGGCTTCGAGGGTAAAAGACACCCACCTCCCAGGGGGCTGTTTATAGACCTACCCTCAGGGCGCATTGTCTTTCTCAGGGATGTTGCTTGCTGAGAAAAAGAATTCAGCGATATTTCTCCTATCTGCTTTTGAAAGAAGAGAAATATGGCTCTGTTCCGTCCAGCTCACTGGCAGTCAGAGTTTAAGGTTATCTCCCTTGTTCCCTGAACATTGCTGTTATCCAGTTCTTTTTTCAAGGTGCCCAGGTTTCATATTGTTCAAACACTCATGCTCTACAAACAATTTGTGCAGTTAACACAATCATCACAGGGTCCTGAGGCAACATACATCCTCCTCAGCTTACGAAGATGATGAGATTAAGAGATTAAAGACAGACATAGGAAACCACAAGGGTATTGATTGGAGAGGTGATAAGTGTCCACAAAATCTTCACAATTTATGTTCAGAGATTGCAGTAAAGACAGGTGTAAGAAATTATAAAAGTATTAATTTGGGGAACTAATACATGTCCATGAAATCTTCACAACGTATGTTCTTCTGCCATGGCTTCAGCTGGTCCCTCTGTTCGGGTCCCTGACTTCCCACAACAGATATCATTGAAAAATTTAAGTTAAGATAAAAAGGGAAATGTTGGATATGTAGGTTGTGAGTTTAGAAAGGAGGTCTAGGCCAGAGAAAATCAAGTGTGAGCTGGCCACTTACATACGGTAACTAAAGCTGCTCTCATCTATATTAGTGATTTATTAATATGGACTCAATCCTTGTGACAATCCTATAAGAACTATTATAATTTTAAATTAAAATTTTTAAATTAAAACAGATAAAAATAGGCTGAGTTTTTGCCATGATGGCAAAAGTGGTGTCAGAGCTAAATTTTGAACCAAGGCAGATTAGAAAAGGGATTATTATTCTTAATCACCATGTTATGCCACTTCTCCTGAATGAGGTTTCTTACAAACAAAATGTAGATTGAATTAGGAACTTTGATTGAACTTTTAGAAACCCTAGCATTTAAAGTCAAGAAGGTACACTCAGAAATACAACTAAAAAGGAGAATCCAGAAAGGTAGGAAGAAAACTAGATATGATGTCTTGAAAATTAAGGCAGAGTGTTATAAGAGCAAGTAAGATAATATCTAAGAGAAAACACAAACTTTGGGTTTAGAGACCTGTGGTTTATTGATGACTTTAATGAGGCTTTTCGTTAAATACTGGGGGCTGAGGACAATTTGGAGGGAATGGAGAAGTCAGTGGAAAGTGTGGAGGAAGAGAAAACTCTTTGCAAAACTTTGACTTAGACAACAAAGATAGGAGGTCTATAACTGGAGTGGATGAGGAGCTGTTCGTTTTGTTTTGCTTTAATAGTAGAGATAAAAGTATGTTTAAAAGAATAAGGATGCAGTTGATAGGGAGAGGTTAACCTCTGGCACATCAATGTACATAATTAATACAGCCGATAGGATATTTCACTCTCCTGAATTTTATTTTTCATCATTCACCATTCCATCTAATTTAGTTTCCTGGCTTCTTCTCAACTCCCTGGCTTTTAAAAATTAGAGTGTCCCAGAGATTAAGCCGTGCACAGTTCTCTTTCTATGCATGACCCCTTAATGGTCTCATACAACTTTTCTAACACATCTATAATTGAATTCTTAATATTTTTCACACATGCTCCACTCACATTCTTCCCTGTGTCAGCACATTATTATTTCACCTTTATATCTGTTCAGGCCAAATACTTGCTTTCTTGACTTCTTTCTTTGTCTCCCACCCCTCTTTCAATCCATCAGTAAATCCCATGGGTCTAGCTTCAAAATATAACCAGAAGTGTAATCATTTATACCCTATCCACAAATACAACCCTAGTCCAAGTTGAGCTATCTCTTACTCAACTTACAGTAAAAAGTTCCTACTTTTTCTTCATGCCTCTATGTATTCCCATACATAGCTTAAATGTGAACAAAGCAGCCAGACTGATCCCATTAAAAAACTAACCAAGTTATGGCACTATTTTCTATTGAAGTAGAGTATATTTTACAGAAAGTAGAATGCATAGATGGTAAGCGTAGAGTGGGTGAGTCTTCACAAATACACCCAGTTGTATAATTCATATCCTATGAAAAAATACAATATTTCTATTATTTGTGCCCTTTATAATATGCAGCTTAGTATTCCAATATAAATGCAAGGGGACCATAGGCAGATTTTAGGAACACCTCTTCTGTGTACAGTTACCTCTGACCTGTCTTCTCAGTTCAGCAAGACTACTTTCCTCTGTTTGAATTTCTCTCCTCCTTGTGCCATGGCATACAAAATGCATCCATGCAGGAAGATGGAGTAACAGTGGAGCTTACCTTGCTCATTATTTTTTCCAAGTCACAGATCTGTGCTATCCAGTACCTGAAAACAATATTAGATATATTTTGTCCAGATTTTTATTATCTACACTGAGAGGGCTTTCTGGTGTCAGACAGTTTATGATGACTGGAAGTGGAAGACATTTCATGTCATTCTTGACATAAGTTGATACCTCACCATTTTGTAGGCCACATATAGTCTCTGTATATTACATATACTAAATTATCTTCTTTCAATATTTGCTGGCCTATGTTAGTACTTACTTTGGTACATGGGCTTTTCATAAATAGACTTGCTGCTTGTACCTTGGCCCAGTTCTTCACTCATGCTTGTCTCATGACACTTAGCTCATTTGGGTAGCTAGTTATATGTGCTTGAGTTATCCTTCATGCAAGACTGTAAACTTTTCAACGGTAGAAAGCAGCATTGTATAAATATTTATGGGATTGAATTGAAAATATAAGAGAACCAAGTGAATAAGAATGAATTTTGATGATTTTGATTTTATGGTGAACTGTAGACCCAAGAGATGAAGAAGCTATTTAATTTTTAATTACTTTTGGGATGCTGTGGGTATCTAATACATATTTATTGACTAACAGTCAGGACAGGCTCCAGAATAAGGAACCCATAACAGTTGAGTTAAATATCCAGAAGTTTTTAGTTTTTGCTAACATTCTATTTCTGTCTTCACAACTAAATCCTATCAAATACTCTCTCTTCCAAAGAGTCAAGATGAAAATGACCCTCCTATTTCTGCCATGTGTGAATGACCTCATTGAGTTAATTCAATGGAAATAACAATTATAAAATAAACCACTTGCTGTTGTTATTTCTTGTTATTTTATCTGTAAGCAAAATCCTGTTTGCCGTAGAGGGGCTTAATTGGAAGTGAATAGTATGTGCAAAGGCTGACCATTTAAATTGCTTTCTCAAATGGGTTAGGCAATTGTACAAAAACAAATAAAACTTATACATTAATGAGAAACAGAATAGAAGGAAATTGATTTTCTGACTGTTGATCCTAAGCAGTTACTCATAAATTTAACGAAATGGTCTTTGGGGCAACCTATGCAATTGATTCTGTGACTCTAATATCTATGCTACAAATACATGAAAGAAATCAAATCAATGCTCAAATCCAGTCAAGTGTCACAACGTGAAGTTATCTGTAGGTCTGCTTTTGTGTGACTTTACCCCATGGTGAATTTTGTAGTATTGTTGGTTAAACTATTAGGCAGTCTCTTTAATGCTTATACTACTTCATGTCAAATACTAACATTTTATTTTCTTTTTACCATACTGGCCAGGCGGATAGTATTGTCATGATAAATATTCCTGCCTCCCAGTTTTAGAGGTGGCAAAGAATATTTTAGGAATGAATAACAAAGCTTACCAACTTTGCAAATGAATGCTTTCTTAAAAATAGCACTGTTTGGGACATCTTGGAAGCTATAAAGCAAAAAATATGTATACTGCCATTGGCCATACACATAAGTTTTGTTCTATTCTGGTGTGGAAGTAAATGAATAAATATTGAAATTACACTGCTCCAGAAGTGCATTTTATTTATAATGCATGCTACTCTTCAGGCCACTGTCCTTTAAGAAACAGAATAATATACAGTTCTCTTGTATTTGAGGCTGTTCTAGGCCTCCTGACGCTACTAAGCTATTTACAAATTTTAAAAGATAAGAGATAATCTGACTGAAAACACCTAAAGGCCTATTTAAGGAACAAGAAGGGACATGCTTTAGGAAAAACTGGCACAGCTATGGCTAAATAAAACAATAAAATAATAAAATTTCTTCTGATGCTCTGACAGAGAATTGAAACTTTCTCAAAGCTAACATATTTTTGATTAATTTTACATTGTTATCAATGCAGGATTATAAAAGGCATTGACTTTGTATTGTTTTCTAGAAAATTAAGCAGAAATAGAATTTTTAATAGGTGCTTTTGTTATTAATGTTATCATGAAACTAACCTAATGTGGTTATGTCTTAGAAAGGTCAAGAAGTTAATACCTACACAACCAAACGCAGAAAATCCCAGGGGAAAGAAAAAATGAAGAAGCAAATGTGCTTTCTCAATATGACAACCTCATTAACGTTGAGTAGTGATTTCTACATGTTGGGGAAATAACAAGGAACAGATGTGGAGATGAACAAAGCAAAGCACCTAAAATGTCAGATTCTAGCAAACTCACTCAGTGGTTCACAATCCTGCATGTTAAAATCATTCAGGAAGTCTTTTTAAAAATACCTATACAGCAACACCTTCCCAACTCTACTCTGTTCTGATTTAATTGGTCTAGGTCCAGTTAAGGCATCCCTAGGCCTTAAAATCACTTCAGGTGATGCTTATGACCTTCCAGGTTCAAGAAGCACCTAAGTAAATCTGTTTGATGAAAATGCAATTATGGAAACTAGGACAATAAATTAGAAAACTTTTGTTATCTCTATATATGTATGTATGTATGCATGTAGGTATGCATGTGAATCAGAGAGAGCAAGTATCAGTTTTCTTTTTTAATAGTTGAAATATTTGGACTGATTCTGGAATCCTCAATTTTTCCTCATTTTCTCTGTAGACACAATGTGAAAATGAAGGATTCAAATATCTGGCTGCCATCAATGGTCAACGAATTACAGAGCAACATGCCAAGCTAACCCCAAATTACAAAGCACTAGGATTCAATGTGTCTATTACAGCCCTTTAGTTAAGTCTTTCTGCTTGGTGACGCTCTTGTAGAAAAGAAATTACTCACAATATTGAGATGCATTGTTCATGTCGATTTATGGGATCACAAATTAGCAGAGAATTATTGTTTAATTTTTATTTTTCAGTTATTTGTACTTTTGGGCGAAAAAAAAAAAAATAAACAGCATACATAATGCAGGCTGAGGTGATGCTGTGATAGAATTTCCCACCTAAATTTCTTGCATAATAGCACCACCATTTAATTGGGCAGATTACTGGGGAGAGATTCAGTACTCTTATTTCCATGATAGTTAAAAATGAGGAAAGAGACTTTTGACTGACATATAAAGGAAAAAAATAAACTTCAGTAGCACATCAATTGTTTTTTACAGCCAATAATTGTAATAATGCTTATATGGTAAAAATTGGTGCTTGCTGGGCTATGATATTCACTTTAGGCTGCCTTCTTTCTCTATTACACCTCTTAAGTAAGCTATTTTTACCTCTATATAGACAAGCAAAACTTGTCCTGCCTTGTTACCAAGTCTACCTTAAAGGCACTTGGCAAAAGAGAAAGTAAATGTCATCCAACACTGTGTGTTACCTGACGGTTATTTATTTGACATGTTTATATTTCTCCCCAGGCATGCCAATGAAGATAGTTCATCTGCCTGTGTTAGAAAAGTGACTTAGAATGCGCTGCTAAAACCAACCACAATGCCCAAGGTCATTGTCTAATAGAGGAACTTGTCCAATTACAGAGTAAGTTGCAGAAACAATAGGGGAAACATGATAAAAAATACTTTAATTAGTGCTGTCTCACTAATAGGCTAACTCCTTCCCACACTGTCTGGACAATAAGATTTAGTTAATCTTTTCATTTCTTCAGGGTGAAGTCTTGTCAGAACCATTGTTGTGAGAAGGGCTAGCCGGTGTCTCAAGGCTGCCCATCACACGCCTACAAAGTGTTTATTCCAGGAGCTAGTCTAAACAACTGTAAGCTATTAATCTATTATCAATCATAATCTTCACAACAATCTGATAAGGTAGAAATTAGTAGTGCCTCCATTTTACAGGTAAGTTAACATATTGAGGTAAGAGCAGAAAGAAATGATAGCTCAGTTATTTTGGAACTTGAAATAGCTGATTTCATATAGAGAAAAAATCATTTGCTAAGGATTCATAATTGTAGTGGATTGGATTGTGTCTCCCAAAAAGATATGTTCAAGTCTTAAATCCTAGTAGCCAGGAATGTGTTCTTGTTTTAAAATAGGGCACATGTAGGCAAGCTAAAATGAGGTCATATCGGATTAGGGTGTGCCCTACATCCAATGACTGATGTCTTTATAAGATAAAAAGGGAGAATTTGGAGACAGGAACACAGACACACACAGAGGGAAGATGATCATGTGAAGACAGGGCAGGAATTGAAATGATTCAGCTAAGGAATGCAGGGAGCTAGAAAGAGACAAGGAAGGATTTTTCCCTAGGGTTTTCAGAAAGATTATGGCCCTGTTGACAACTGGATCTCAGATTTCTAACCTCAAGAAATGTGAGAAGATAAATTTCTGTTGTTTTAATAGACCTGATTTATGACAATTTGTTATGGCAGCACGTTAATACAATCTTATTGTTATGTAGCGGTTTAAAAAAGTTAATTATGTGTTTACCAAGGTAAGGAATTGCACGTTATATCCGTCTTCCTTCCTTTACTCCCCATTACTGTTTTCCTTCCTGCCTTTCTTCCTCCTTTTTTTTTTTGATGTTAGAATCAGAATATTTTCTCCCATGAAATCTAGATATATATGAAGTCTACTTACTAATTTATATCCTTAGTTTTTCAGTGTCTCCTTAGTTGAGTGACCAAAAGATTCTGTAAACCTGTACACAACACAGTAAATTGTTGTTGGGTTACACCTCCCTGGGCTGATAATCAGAGCCCTTTTCAGGTAATTATTACTAGACTGGGAAATCTTGACATTTCCCCTTTCCTCATCGTTCTGCTGCTATAGCAATGGCAATATGGTGCCCAATTCTTGCCATTGCTCATTTCATTTCATTTGGTAACTCAGAACCAAAATGATAGGCTAAAAATACGGTGCAGAGTACGGAATTAATTACAACATCACAACTTCATGCCTAGATGCTAGATAATAAAAACATGGGACAATTGTTTCCTGTATCCTTTCTGTTTATCTTCCAACTGAAAGGGATCTAATACCATCATTCAATCTAAATTATTACCATAATACCTAAGGCCAAGAAAACATCTTAAGACCTTTATTACTCTTTCAAACACAAAAAAATTCCCTCAGCATTTAAATAACCTCACATCACTCGACTTTCGATGTCGTTCTTTTTCAGATTTTAATTATTTTTCCTTTGAGTAGATTTTCTTATTTCTCAGAAGAGTCTTCCACATGAGATGTCTACTTTACTTACCTCTAATTCGCTTCCCAAACCCTTTTCACCACACACTGAAACTACACCAGCATCATCTCTTCACTCCTCTTCATCTCCGCCTCTCCTGTAGGATTTCTATCTTTCCTTTATCCTCCACTGTCTGTATCATGTATCTGTCTTGGAATCCAGTGAAATTAAGTTACAAAAGAAGGTATTGTGAGAGAGATAGGGAGCATAAAAGGACTCTTGATTTGGAGACAGCAAGTGGAAAAAGAGAGGGTTTAAACTTGAGTATATTTTCCCCTAGTGACCTCAGAAGGTGGCGTTCTTTTGTGACCCCGAGGCCATCAATCACTGTGTTCATACCTGTTGAGTTTTCAATAAGTTAAAAAGAAGAGGCACACCTAAAATACTACCTCTGCCCTTTCACATGTGTTTGCAGAAATGACTCTGTGTGTGTGTGTGTGTGTGTGTGTGTGTGTGTAATGCATGATGTGGGAGTTTTCAATAACAGAATGTATTGAGACATTTTAAAAATATTTCACTGTATATTTTTTATCCCGGAGAAATCATGTAATCTGATGATTTAAAGTACTACCTGCAACCTGATAGGTCTCAAATAAGTCTCTAGTCTACATCTTCCTTCCGATCTATTAACTGTAATAGCTTTTATGATACAACGACTTGACTGGTCTTCAGTTTCAGGTTATTCTATCAAACTTATATAGGTGCTTCTGTGAAGGGATTTGGAAGATATAATTAAAGTCCTCAATCAGCTGAATTTAAGTAAAAGACACTGGATAAACTGCATGGGCCTGATTTAATCATCTAGATGGACTAAAAGCATGAACTTGTGAGAAAGAGAGTGGGAATTTCTATAGATTTTGAACTTGCTTTGATAGCTCCAATCCTTACAATTGTGTAAGCCAATTTATTATAATAAATCTCTGTCTGTCTGGATATTTATATATTATTGAATTTTTGAAAATTTATCCAGTTATTCATTTCTACTTTCATACCATTGTGCTCAGAAACAATAGTTAATATAATTTAAATCTTAAACTTATTCACACTTGTTTTGTGGCCTATTATATGGTCTATGCTGGAGAGCGTTCCATGTGCACTAAAGAAGAATGTGTATTCTCCCATTATTGATGAACATTTTCTTTATATCTGTTAGATCCATTTTGTCTAAAGTACAGTTCAATTCCAGTATTTCCTTTTTAATTTTCTCTCTCATTAATCTTCCCATTGTTACAAGCAGGGTATTGAAGTTCTCTACCATTATTGCATTGCTATCTATTTTTTCCTTCATGTCCACTAATATTTGCATAATACATTTAGGTGCTCCAATTTTGGGTGCATATGTATTTAAAATTGCTATGTCCTCTTGATAAGTTGAGCCCTTTATCACTAAATAATTGCATTCTTTGCTTTTTTTAATGGTTTTTGACATAAAGAATATTATATTTGATAGAAAAAAAAGCCACTTCTACTCTCTTTTGGTTATCATTTGCATGAAATATATTCTTTCTTCCCTTCACATTTAGCCTATGTGTGCCCTTAAGGCTAAAATGTGTTTCCTATAAGCAGCATACATTTGGATCATGTTTCTTAACCCATTAAGCTACTTGATATCTTTTGATCGGAGAATTTAATCTATTTACATTCCAAGTAATTAGTGATAATTAAGGATTTACTACTGCATTGCCATTTTGTTGATTGTTTTCTGGTTATTTTATAGATCATTGGTTTCTTTCTCTCTTGTTTTTTTTTTTTATCTTTGTAATTTGGTGATTCTCTGTAATACTGTTCTAATTCTTTTCTCTTTATCATTTGTGTCTCTACTATAGTTTGTGCATCGTGGTTGCCATGAGGGTTATATAAAACATCTTATAATTACAATAGGCTATTTTACCCTGATAACAACTTTAGTTGCATACAGAACCTGAACATTTATCCTCTCCCTCACCCACAATTTTTTTCTTTTTTGATTTAAACATTTATGTCTTTTTATATTATGTATTTTTCAACAACTTACTGTAGCTGTCATTATTTTTACTATTTTGACTTTTAACCTTCATCCTGTCTGTCTTCTATGACCTACGTATCTCTATATTTATGATTTACAGAGTACCATATTGGTATTAGATTGGTCTGGATCTGAATAAAAAATTTACCTTTTCTAGCAAATTTTGTTCTTATATCTTTGCATGTTAGTAATTAGCATTATTTTGTTTTTACTTGAAGGATTCTCATGGGCATTTCTTGTAAGACAAGGGTAGTGGTGCTAAATTTCCTTAATTTTTGCTTATCTGGGAAAGAGTTTATTTTTTTTTTCACTTTTAAAGGATAGTATTCCTAGGTATAATATTCTTGAGTGACAGATTATTATTTTTTCTTTTAGCACTTGAAATATATCATCCCACTGTCTTCTGGTTTGTAAGATCTCTGCTGAGAAATACACTGAAATTCTAATGAAATTCCCATATATATAACTTGACACTTTTCTCTTGCTGCTTTTAAAACTTTCTCTTTGTCATTGATTTTGACAGTTTAATTACAAAGTGTTTTAGGGAGGACATCTTTCAGTTAAATCTTTTTGGGGATCACTGAGCTTCATGGATCTGGATGTCCATGTCTCATTCAAGACTTGTGAAAGTTTTTTTTTTTTTTTTGAGATGGAATCTCGCTCTGTCGCCCAGGCTGGAGTGCAGTGGTGCGATCTCGGCTCACTGCAACCTCTGCTTCCTGGGTTCAAGTGATTCTCCTGCCTCAGCCTCCTGAGTAGATGGGACTACAGCGTATGCCACCATGCCCTGCTAATTTTTGTATTTTTAGTAGAGACGGGATTTCACCATGTTAGCCAGGATGGTCTCGATCTCCTGACCTTGTGATCTGCCTGCCTTGGCCTCCCAAAGTGCTGGGATTACAGGTGTGATCCACCGCGCCTGGCCAATTTGGGAAATTTTTAACAATAGTTTGTCCAATAAGCTTTCTGTCCCTATCTTTGTCTCTTTTTCTTCTTTTACTCTAATATTGTGAATGTTTGCTGAGTTGTGTGCCATAAGTCCCACAGGCTGTCCTCACTCTTTTTTCATTATTTTTTCACTCTGACTGGGTAATTTTCAGAAATGTATCTCCAACTTCAAAGATTCTTATGCTTGATTTAGTCTCTCGTTGAAGCTATTACGTATTTTTATTTTTCTCATTGAATTCTTCAGCTCCAAGATTTCAGTTTGGTTATTTCTTCTGATAATTATTTATTGATTGAATTACTCATTCATCATAAATTGTTTTCTTGATTTTGTTTGATTGTCTATCTGTATTATCCTATATCTTGGTGAGTTTCCGTAAGATCATTTTTAAAATTTCTTCCCAGGCTAGGGGTGGCAGTTACCAGAGAACGATTGTGTTCCTCTGGCGGTGCCATGTTTCCTTGCTCTTGTTTCTTGTGTCCCTGCATTGATGTCTGCACATCTGATGAAACAATAATCCCTTTCAAACTTTACAGAGTATATTTCTCAGGGAAAATCTTGCACCTGTGGATGCATCTTAGTTTATTTGCCAGTTGAAAAGGGTGTGGTGGCTCTGATTCTGAGTGGATGCAGTTGTATATTTTCAATACAGCTTCTTCAGCTGCAATTCACATCAGCGATGACAATGGGTGTCTTAGTGGCCTAGACTGTAGGAGTTTGTGTCCGCAGTGGTGGCAGCATAGATTGTTATGGTCCTTGGTGAAAAGGGCTTTTGGAGTCCTCCTGTTTTCACTTTCCTCACAATTAGTTGAGAGGACTTTTCTTGGTGTTGAGTCTGACACATTTTACAAGCAGCTGCAGCAATGATGAGTTCCAGGGCACAGGTGTTCAGAGCAGCTCTAAAGACAGGGTCTTGGGTTGTTGGTTTTAGGAAACTACTTTGCCATCTGGGTCTTGGTGTGAAAATTTAGTCTTTAAGGCAGGGTTGGATGGAGATTGCCCAAAAAGGTTTACTCTTTAAGGCAGAGTTGGATGCAGATTGCTCACAAAGTCAGCATCCGTGATGCTGAGGCACCCCCTGATAGCTGGGTTGCTGTGACTCGAACCCTGGGAGGTAGGGCACAGCACTGGCTTAGTTTTGGGAAAGAAGGGATGCTTTGGACGTTTAGGCATGGGGAGCAGGAGGTGGCTGCAATTTGGGAACCAGAGCCCATAGGGCACAGTGGTAACTCAGGTCTGGTGAATGAGGAAACACCTTGTGGTGACTTTGGACCCTGGAATGGTGGGAACCAGCAGTATCCTGGACACTGTGAAGCGAAGTAGAGTGGTAGCAAAAATCCCAGGATGTTGGAGTGTAGCTGTTGCTTGGTCCCTAGCAGCCACGGAGCAGCACAGCCATAATTCTATTTCCCCAAGGAGATCGGTATCTCATCAGCTCAGATTTTAAGGGGCTAGCCTAATTACAGGGAAGTGGGGTACTACAGTTTTTGGCCATTACAGCTGTGTTTCTCAGCTCAGTTGATGCTCTGTTTCCCTGAGACACAAGGTACCACATCCGCTCACCTCTGGGATGGGCAGCTGCTCAGCTCTGCTAGGGCACCAGTTCTCTGATAGGTTACGCTTAGTTTCAGCTCAGACCTGGTAGGCATTACTGCTCCGAGAGGGCAAGGCACTGATTTCCCAAAATGCAGGGAGCTGCTTTAGCTCAGATGTTGAGGGACATGACTGTGCTGGGAAGCCAAAGCACGATTTCCCGAAGAGACAGGATGTTGCTTCAGTTTAGGCACTGGGGAGTGTGACTGCTCCAGGCGGCCAAGGCACCACTTCCCTTTATCTCAGGTCCTGAGTAGCAGGGTTAAGCAGTTGCTGGGTGGTGTAGATGGAGCAGCTGTGGAGCAGCTTGAACCCATGAAGTAGGGGGTAGAGCAGCTCCGCTTAGGAATGGTGGGCTACCAGGCAGGTGTGTTTCAGCATCAGTAAAGCCTCAGGGGTGGGAGGATAATGTGGTTACTCACTCGACAGTGCAGAGCACACTTCAGTGTGGTCCCATTCCCAACACGGCATAACACAGTAGTTCCGTGGGTTACAGGGGTCAGGGAACAGCATCAGCTCCATCCACGGTTTGGGGACAGGGAGGTAGCACAGCTGTGTTGACTCCAAGCAGCTCTCTCAGCTGAGCTTAGTACCTGTGAGAACTACAGGAGTCCCCAGTGGTGAAAATTGTAAGTGTCCAAGGGAGTTATGAGAGTTCCTGCTGAGCTCTTGCTTACCTCTTCCCCAGAGGGAGAATTCGTCCTGGCTCTGAACTGATCCCAACCGTGGAACAGGATGACAAAGGTAAAGGGTTTCCTCCTCATCTTCATGTGGCCATCTTGAATTTCTGTGCGCCATCGGGTTTCTGTGAATCCTTTGGTGTACTCTGACTTTCTCCTTTTGTTATTTTCAACAAAATGTAGCTGTTCATTTATTGTTTTGTTTGTCTTTGTTGGAGGGGACAAGTGCTAGACGCTTTTATTCAGTCATCTTGCTGACATCACTCTCTTCAACACCTCAATTCCTTTTCAAGTTTATAATTTTTACATTGCCTTTTCCCCCTATTGTAATGTAAATCTTGCTTTCCCACTGACTTTCATCTCAATTTTCAAACTTATTAAGGTATCCTCTATCCAAAAAAGTTAACATTTCTGACCTGCTTTCTTGTTAAATTACTGCCATATTATTTTTTTCTTTTTTCCAGGAAACTTATTGAATGATTTGTCTGTACTTACAGCCTCAATTTTCTCTGATTGCTTTCATTTCTCAACCAACTGCAATCTAGACCTCTGGTTGATTTGGTTCTTGTGCAGAATGACATTTCCAAAATACCTGGCCAAAATAAACATAAAAATAAAAATAGCAGCTGGCAGTTATGTTAATCATTTCCTCCTTTTTGTTGGTCTCATTATTTGATTCTGTATCCTCACTGCTTTTTTTCAGTTTTCTTCTTACTTCTTATGAGCTCTCCTTAGTCACTCTCCAAAGTCTCTTTCCTTGCTTTTTCTTATTAGCTTTCACCCAATATTTCACATTCATGTTCATTATTTTGAAAGTATATCTCTAAACATGAATTGCTTCTGTTTTCCAGATAATTTTTAATTAATAACAAGACATTTTCAGTGTAATTCCTACTAGAAACAAACTTATGTACCTGAGACGGAAATTACTATCTTCTCTATTAAACCTGATTTTTCCTGTGTTCTCTCCTCAGGTAATATATATTCATCAGATGGTAAATCTTGAAAACAAATTTGGCTTCTTCTGCTTTATTTGTGCAGCCTCCAATTATTAACTAAGTACTATTAACCCCCATCAAAAATGTTTTTCAAATGGGTTTATTTTTCTTTCTCTTCTTCCTCTTCTCTCCCCACCTACCCCAACTGCTAAAGTTCAAGTCCCATCATTTCTTGCATGGATTAGCACAATAGCCTTTTAACATGATATCCCATGATATAGTCTAAATTTCACTTTGACCATATTCACTCTGAATTTAGCACTATAATTGTACTTATTTTAAAGTATTGTCGTATCTTAATGTTTATTCCACCAAACTTCAATTTATATTCTTAAAACACAGCACAAGGTCAACTACTCTTTCTAGATATTCAATCATCATTTATTTGGTTGTAGTTACTTAGGTATTAAATGGGAAAGCAGAGGTTTAGTTTTTAGTTAGTATAATTTCAAAGTTCATTTTCTTTTTATTAAATCAAAATAAAAAAATAGTATCAGAGTGTTAGAAAGAAATTTTCAGGCACTCTCTGGGAAAGAGTAAATATTTAACCAATTTACAGTTCCTTTCACAACCTGAAAGCTCTATAATGAGAAATGAAGTTCAGAATGGTAATACTGACATTCATAATAATAGCAAATATGTTTTAACCCCTACATGGAGAATACTGAACTTTACCTTATGCCATTTTATCTATAAAATAGTTCTATGTGGTAAGTAACAGTGCATCACTTTATGGCAAAAATTTCTAGTTATTCAATACATAAATTTTTGCTCTTTCTAGCCACTTAACCAAACAAAGTCCCAACCTGCTTACAGTTAGGTGTGATCAAGTAATTAAGTTTTAGCCAATGGAATAATGAGCAGAAGTGGTGTGTGATTGACAGAGACAACTTTCATGCTTGATCTTGCATGCTCTTTTCTTCTCTCAAACAACTGAAAAGCAGCATTCACACAACATTGGTAGTTAGAAATCGAAGATAGTTCCTCCAGCAACTCATGTTTCACACTTCTCCCTACTATCCGTTCCTGGATGACTAGGAACATTTATTGTAGACTTTTACTTAGTAAGAAATATAAGTATAGTATGTAAGCTTAGATACGAAATGAAGAGTGAAGCCTCGATGTGAACCCATATTTGTTGAAGTGTAGAAGTCACAACTCAACAGTAGTACTTTGACACTCAAGGAATAAAACCAAACTAATACACATTTTAAAATATTTTTCAAAGTTAGATTTTGAAAATAGAACCAGTAAGTTCTATTTTCAACCTTCTCTTAACCAGGAAATTACTTGGAAGAAAACAATCACACAAAAAATTTCAGTTAGTCAGCATTGTTCTATGATCTTTACATGCTGCTAAATTATCATGTATATAAGGGAATTGCTAGCACATCCTCTTTCTAAGGTTTTCTAAAGTGATCTTGCGATCTTGTTATCTTGCTCTTGCTAAGTCACCACACAAGTATTTGCTAAAATTCTTCTATGAGGAGAAGGCGAACCAATGATCCTGTATTTTTAAAAATGAAATCAAGTTAACTTTATTTTCCATTCAAATCTCTAATTCCTCTTACTGATTTCGTTGGATGTGTTTGAGAACTGACACAAAATTTTAAGAAAATTTTATAGTTTTAGTAGGGAAAAGCTCTAAGGAAAAACTATTTTTAAAATATCATTAAATGCACATAGTTACATTGACATCCAACCACTATCTGACTAGCTCTCTTAGACCAAATTTATATTTTGATCAGATTTCAAAACAAACATTCATGTTAAAATATATTAGCTACCAATATTAGATAGAGATAGAGATTTTTAATTTACTTAAGACATAGGAAACTACGTCTTAGCTTGGCTTTTCTTCTGCTTTTACATGTTACTCTTAACTGATACTCACTTCTTAAAAGGAGTTATTTGAAGACGACATATAGCAGATAATAGTGTGTCAAGGATGGAAATAATTTTGGAGAGCAGTCAGACAAGTTTTTCTTCTCCCCTAGATAATGGAAACATGTGCTTACTACTAATTCTACCATCTACCTCAAGTCGGGGGAATACTTAGATTTGTTTTTATCTGGAGATTGGGGCACATTTCTGGAGAGAAATCCAATATTAACTGGGAGTCTTTATCAAAGTCAGGATGACTAATTTTATAAATAAACAGCTTTTATTATATTCTGTCATAAAATGCCCCCCCAATTTTGTTTCTAGGAATTACCATCAAATATAACAGAAAGTAGATTATCTAGTTTTTGCACATACAAAGTAGATCATCCCATTTCTGCATCCCATGTGTGCAGTTGTCTAAGTGCAGCATGGTGGCTCATGCCTGTTACGCCACAATTTTGGGAGGCCAAGGCAGGAGGATGGCTTGAGGCCAGGAGTTTGAGACCAGCCTGGGTAACATAGTGAGACCCCATCTGTGCAAAAAAAAAAAAGAAAGAAAGAAGAAAAAAGAAGAAAGAAAGAAAGAAAGAAAACAAATTGCCAGGTGTGGTGGTTTGCACTTGTAGCCCTAGCTATGAGGGAGGCTGGAGTCAGAGGATTGCTTGAGCCCAGGAGATTGAGGTTACAGTGACCCAGGATACTGCCACTGCACTCCCAACCTGGGAGACAAATCAAGAACCTGTCTCTAAATAAAATGAAATAAAATGAGTAATTAATGTTTTGCGTTAAATATTCTTATGTGAAAAATAACTAGAAGCTACGTTTTATGTTTATGTCTTTAAAATGTCATCTTTAAGCAAATTATTTTTCTCCCACCCAAAAGGTCAGAGCTCATACATCTGCTATATGATTGTCTAGTTCGTGTTATTTCTTGATGGAAGTGGTACTCCTTGAAAACTTTGGCAGGCTTGTCTGTAGAGTATCAAATGCTACCACCTGTTGAATCAATAGTTTTGATTTAGGGGAGAAGAAATATAGAATTAGATTGTGATTGTATTTGTCCATAAAAATATTCACTTATCATTGAAAGTTTATTATTTCTGTTTTATATCCTTTCTAGCAAAACTTTGATTAGAGAACTTTTGAATTTTTCATTTAATTAATTAATCTTTTTTTAGAGACAGGATCTTGTTATGTTGTCTAGGCTGAACTCAAAGTTCTAGGCTCAAGTGATCCTTCCACCTCAGCCTCTTGAGTAGCTGGGACTACAGGCATGTGCCATGGTGCTAGGCTCCTAAAGGACTTTTGTGAATAATTCTTTGCAAATGTATTCTATACTCCAAACCTAATGAGCAAGTTGGATTAGCATTATCAATTGGTAATGTGGTTCTCAGTATTGTTCAGTGCATCTTAATTGTTCTAAATATCGCTTAAAACCTAGCTCATCACAAAAATGTGAAAAATATGATTAAGTTTTTTATTTCTCTCCTATGATGACAAAACAAATTCTTAACTGACAGTATAAAGTCTATTCTTTTCTTTGTAAATACACATGTTCAGAAAAATCTTTGTTTCAAAGTTAATTTATTTTTAAAAAGGAGAAACACCTGGAAAAACTGTGAATTCTAATTACATATAATATTCGTTGTAAAGAATTGTAAAGAATTAATTTCTTCATTCTCCAAAAGTAGACTTGTATTATAATATTGTGGTTTCTAAGTAAATTTGAAAAGTTAAAACAGCCAAAAGTTCAGTGTTTAAATATCAATTATTAACATGAGTATTATTTCCAATAAATTGCACTTTTAAAAATATATTCAGATTATAGGCTAATTATGCTCTTCTCACTCATTACCCTAGGACTTTCTTTCTTGTTCTTATTATTTTAAAATTAACAGTGGTAAAAGTAAAATATAATATGAAAGGTATATTCTATTAAAGTAAAAATATCAAACATTCTAAAGTTACATAAATGTAGATACTAAACTATAAAAATTTTGAAAATGTGCTATGCTTCTTTAATATAAACGAATTTTCTCTTCTGTGAATAATTTTTAAAGCACTGGTATTTCATATTAGAATTGGCCTTCTATTTTCTGGCCTTCTGAAAAGACTTTACATCCAAACTGACTGGATTTCAATTGTTATCACCTTTAAGAAGACATTATTTCATTTCATTTCATTTCCTGTCTAGAAGTTCTAGGAAAAACATGAAAACAGCTTATTAATCTATCTTCAAATAGATGACTCACATAGGTGGTGAGCCTACAAGAACACATATAATTATGCTTTCCAAAATAATTTTCTTCTAATAGTGCTTTTATATGATGACGATTTTCAACTTTTAATGACATTCCTTACATAAATGACTTTTTAAAAAGACACCTACTTTGTAGGACCAATTAACTTCCTGCTGAATGTCTGTTTTAAAAATAAATTTTTCAAGTATTTATTTCCAGGCATTCAATAAAAAAGGTGTTCACTTTACTAAAAATTTCAAGATATGGCAGGGCGCGGTGGCTCACGCCTCTAATTCCAGCACTTGGGGAGGCTGAGGCCGGTGGATCATGAGGTCAGGAGATCGAGACTATCCTCGCTAACGCGGTGAAACTCCGTCTCTACTAAAAATACAAAAAAATTAGCCTGGCGTGGTGGCGGCGCCTGTAGTCCCAGCTACTGAGCTACTGAGCGCCTGTGGTCCCAGCTACTGAGACTGAGGCAGGAGAATGGCGTGAACTCGGGAGGCGGAGCTTGCAGTGAGCCCAGATGGCGCCGCTGCACTCCAGCCTGGGCGACAAAGTGAGACTCAGTCTCAAAAAACAAACAAACAAACAAACAAAAAAACCCAAAATTCAAGATATGTAGAAAGTCCAACTTGATGTTGTCCAAGAAAACATTCTGCAATGTTGGAATTGTTTACATCTTCACTGTCCCATATTGTAGCTCACTGCAACATGGACCTGTTGATTACTCTAATTTTTTTTTTTTTGCAATTGAGAAGCTGAATTTTTAATTTAATTTATTATTTTAAATTTTAATAGCTTTCATTATCAAAAGAGTGACTACCATATAGGATAGTGCAGATACAAAACATTACATCAACTATTTGACATTCCTGTTTTTCCTGATATTTTCCTAAAACTATGCAGATAGTTTTTTTAGCATATAAAACAATATTGAAGGGAATACAACTGTCAGCACTATGATTTTTAAAAATGGTCAGAGTTTGAACTATATAGTATGAAAACTTTTAAAATACTTTTTCTTTAATATCAAAGTTCTACTTTCAAATAAGTGACTCAAATGATGAGAGCCTACACGGACACATATAATTATGTAACCCAAAATAATTTTCTCCCATAATTGTTTCTTTTATATGATCACTACTTTCAACTTTTAATGACATTCCCTTTATAAATAAATGATTTTTCAAAAGACATCCATTACACTTTCTAGGACCAATTGACTTCTTGCTGAATGACTGCTTTTAAAAATACATTTTTCAAGTATTTATTTCAAGGCTTTTAATGATGAAGTCTTCACTTGATTAAAATACATGTTTCATTGTTGGTATTTTGAGAATGACAGGCATGATTTTATATAGCTAAAATAATTTATAAAACCTGTCACAAAATTGAGACACTTATTATTGCGTATGTAAGGAAATTCCAACCACAAAATTGCCCCAAAGTACCTCTGACCTGTGGACGGAGTAATTGGCATGCTGTTCTTTTGAACATATTCCCAAATTAGTGATTGATTGTTATCTTAGATTTAATAAAATAATTTAAATTTTTCATTTCCAGAATTTTAAAACTGTATTATCTTTTATGGCTTATTGTAGTCATGTTAGAGGTACTATTGCTACACTATTTTATTCCAGTGATAAATTTTAAAGTTTCTATTTCTGTAAGATAGAAATACAAGAAAAAGAAAATAAACCGATTGACACAATGTTGAAAAATGTAAAGAATCACTGTTTTTAGTCATATTAAAGATACTTATCAGATAAAGAATGGCTATTTTTAGTCATGGTAAATACACTTTGATGATTTTATTTGCCTAAGGAAATAAAGTTGAGTCTAACATTGGAAGAATTCATATTTCCTATTTTAAAGAATGTACCTTAATGACCAGCACACAAGTATGTAAACTACTTTATATATGTATCATTTAGGACATGAATTAGCTAAAAAATATTTTAAAATGTTGGAAATAAACTTTCATATAATATGCATAAGAGGCATTAGAAAAACTGGATTCTGTACTGTTGCTCCATGCTGTGAGTGTAATTTTAGATAGTTTAATAGATTTCTTTTAGCATTCAGGCTAAATCTTTCATATTTAATTCTACAACAAGAAATAAAAAAATTGCTTACTGATGTAAAATGTCATACTTTTACAGTTAGATGTATTAGCATTAATAAAGAAAAAGTAGTCATTGATTCAGAAAAGTAAATCATATTAAGGTGAACACAGTGATATTTTTAAATAATTATCTGTATTCACAAGTTTATATTAATTTTTTTCCAATTAAAAGCATACAATATGCAATCATAGGCAAAGGTCAGTCTTATTTTAATTATTTTCCCCACTTAATTAGACATTTATTTCTCTGCAGATGGGAGTTTGCAAGATTAAAATACTTAGTATTTAAAGGTCATGTATTAAACCCAAGTGAAAGGTTTATACATTATACAATGTTAATATATATCAACTTATATTCCTAATATAGGATATACATATATATGTGTATCTATAAGGTGAAAAAAGAGAATAAATTTACTTAAAGCATTGTAAAAAATAGACATTTTAATACTGGGTTTTTTCCTTTCACTTCTGCCTCTATTTAAAATGGGCATTATGTAAAAGCAAGCACAGAGAGAGAATAGTCAAACCAGTATCAAAAGTGATAAAAATGATATATATAAAACATGTCTTAAATATATATGTAATATATACATATATATGATTTTGATGTATATTATATATGTGATTTTTGAGCTATCCCATCTATGCTTGTTACCTGTAGAGCCTGGAATTACATACTTGCAAATTTATTTTCAATATCTGAAAGATTTATCACAATGTGAGATATGTGTTCAAATGATCAGAACATACATTACGAATTCTCAAGTTTCTCCAATGACATTCCATCAATTCTATCTTGAATCCAGTGTTTTAGATACAGTGTATTGTGGAGAAGATTGACTATAATGTAGCATTGGAAGCATAGCTCTATCTTTTGCCTTAAAAGTTAAAACCATTTCAAAGACAGCACCAAGAGGAAGGGAGGCATTTTGCAAGCATTGTTGTCAAAGGGCCGTGGAAAAAGCCAGTAAATAATGGAGGCAGATACTGAAAGAAGAATCCCAAATCTAACTGATAGAGTAGAAAATATGCCTCATTAGAAGTACACAAGAGGAAAACAAAAAGGGAAAGAAAGAGAAGGTCAACACCTTGGAAGGAGAGGATTGGAGTCAGTTGACTTTGATAAATTGAAAGAGTTATGAAAAACAAATGAAACTGACATTCAATAGGAGCAAGTATGGTATAATGCAATTAAGACAGAGAAAGGGGTTGCATGAAAACAATGAGCAGTAACACATAGAGCTGTGTAACATCCATCTCATTCTCAAGTAGGAAGGGGAAAGTGGAGGCCATTTTACAAAGGAGTAAACAGGTGTAGGCTGCCTTCACAATTCACCAGGAGAAGGAACTAAGATTATAATTATCTCGCATCTGTTAGCTTAATAATTTCCCCTGATCACCATACTATCGTGGAATCTAACAGGAAATGGTCTAAGGAATCATAATTGATGAAAAGAACTGACTCCACTCCTCAACATCCAATCCAAGAGCAGATCTTTCAGCACCACTCAACATGTATTCTAAATGTCTTCACTTCTCTCATTTCTGGTACTTCTGTGCCAGTGCAAGACACCATCACCCCGCTCTGCCCTGATGTCTGTTTTTCAGACAGCAGATTAAGTGGTTTCTCCCCCGATATCCTTTTGTTGATGAAACCTACAGTGGGCTTAATGGCATTAGAATAAAAAACAAGCCTCTGGACATTGCTAACGGTTCTTTATATGATCAGTTCCCTTCCTCCCCCAACACTGCCTATCTACATTTGCATCAACTTTCTTTGTTTTTCTGGAAGTTATGCTTGCATTTTCCTCACAATGAAATGTTTTCTGTTCCCTAACTAAAAAGCCTTGAAATGACATGAGGAATATCCAGTGTGGCCAAGGAATTCTAATACCATCTTTTATTATTACATTTTGATGAAAAAGTTCAGGTTTGGTGTGGACAATAATGCACTCATCTGTGTTTAAAATGTTGAAACTTTAAAATAAATTTACAAGCAATCAGATTCCCTATGTAACTCAGCTAACTTATGGGTGACTGCGAAGAAAGAGCAGTTTCTTTTCCCAGTATGAATGCATCTGTATTCAAGGTCATATTTTGTTTGAGCTTTGTCACTTTTCACATGAAATTAATTTTTCTTTGCTGACTATTGTCATAATAATTGGATATCCACTCCATGAAAAGCAATTCTTTGATGTTCCAGTCAGATCTCTGCATTTAAATAAAAAATTGACAGAGCAGAAAACAGAGGAAAAACGTGTACACTGAAGAGGTGCTACACGCCTCTGACTCTGGGCGAGCAAACGTTCTGCAGAGGTAGAGTCAGCTCACTGATGTCTACCATTCCCTCTGTGTAGTGCCCAAGGTAGCAATTATCAGGAACCATTTATTTTTGCTACTTCATACTATTTCTTTGCTTAAACTCTCAAAGCTTTGGAAACTGTTCAAGAAAGGACAGGTCCAGGGAAGCTGAGAGATACTCATTATATAAGCAAAATAGTTCATTAAACGTAAGACTGTGACTGCAGGCAGCTGTCTGGTCATGCTTTGCCACAGCCAGGTTATTTTAAAGTTGGTATAAATTAAGTAAGTCTTTTTATGGCAGTATCTTCTGGTTCAGGCGTATCTGAAGAGGGCAGGAAAATAATTAATTTTGGACTCTTACATATTCAGTACCTGTGAACACTGCATTGGAACAATTTATAGGAAGCAATCTTTTTATGATTTTCAGTTGGATGGGTAAGAAATATCAACTATAGTTCTAATAATTGTCAGCAGTAGAGTCAAACAGATAATAAATAGGCATTTTGAAAAAGTTTCAGGGAGAAAACTCCTCTTTTTCTTTTTTGTTTTATGAATGAGAGGGTGTCACCTTGCTTAGTCTGTGTCATGCCAGAGTATGGTTAGATATGAAATACTGTGTCAAGTTTGGGATGAAAAATAATAGTGATATAACTATTCTACTTAGTTTGCATAATCTATTTAGGCGAACCAGTTAAAATTTTTTAATTCCAAATATTCAAAACATTTAAACTATAATTTTGTTTTTATTTTTGCTCAGTTTTCCAACATTTTTATATATTTTGTTGTATCAACAAGATTACATATTTTGCCACGTATGTGTATGACAAAAGCTGTGTGTGTGTGTGCATACATACATACATACCTTTTTACCAGTGGTTCTCGATTCATTTGTTTTTTGCATATTTTGAAATCATGCTTCTGGTTAAGTGATGATTTTCTAACTACAATGCAATATTAAAAAGGCCCTCTTCTTTGTGTGATTAAATCATATTAATTCAGCCTGATAGTTGTTCTGGCATAGAAATTAATATGATTTTTTTATTTTATATATTTTATTATATTTTGTGATCATTATTAAATATTCTAGGCAAATATTATTTTAATTTTTTATTTTATAAGGGTATAATTGATAAAGATTGTATAACTTACACAACATGATATTTTGATATAAATATACCTTGTGAAATGTTTAAATCAAGCTAATCAACATATGTATCCTCTCACATAACATTTTTTTTGCAGTCAAAATGTTTAACATCTATTCTCTTAGCAATTTCCAAGTATAAAATATGTAATTATTAACTATAGTTACTATGCTGTATGATAGACCTGCAGAATTTATTCATCCTAACTAAAACTTTGCACACTTTGACCAACTTCTCTCAATCTCCCAGTGTTTCCTAGACTCTGGCAACCACTATTCTACCCTCTGCTTCTATGAACTTGACATTTTAGATTCCACATGTGAATGAGATCATGCATTTATTTGTCTTTCTGTATCTGGCTTATTTCATGTACCAATGATTTTTAGATTCATCCATGATGTCATAAATGGTTGAATTCCATTCATTGATAAAGCTAAATGCTATTCTATTGCATATATACAATATTTTCTTTAACCATCCTTTTGTTGATAGGCACTTAGGCTGGTTCCATATGTTGGCTACTGTGAATAATGCTGCAAATAACATGGGAGTGCAATCTCTTTGACATAATGATGCCATTTCCTTTGGATATAGACCCAGAAGTGAGATTGCTGGGTCCTATAATGATTCCATTTTAATGTTTTGATGAACTTCCACACTGTTTCCCAAATTGGCTGCACAAATTGACATTCCTATCATCAGTGTACAAGTGTTCTCTTCTCTCCATGTATTCACCAACTGTTATCTTTTGACTTTTCGATAATGGCTATTGTAGTAAGTGTGGAGTTAGATCTTTGTGCAGCTTTAATTTGTACTTCCTAGATGATTAGTGACGTTAAGTACTTTTTCATGTATCTGTTGAGCATTGGTACGTGTGTTTTGAGAAATGACTATGATTTTATGCTTGGAGAGAACATTTAACACTTTATTTCCCAAATTGAATTCTATAAAATCTCAAAACTATGAGCAAAAATTTAAAAAAATTGTCTGAATGTTTTAGATATTTGGAATTGAACCATTTAAACTGATTTATCAAAGGCATGACCCCACAGATTTACTACCATCATGCTCATCAGATTAGCAACAATTTCTAAGTTGATTTGCCATGGTACTGCCAGTAACATCTTGAGAGACCCAGTTTTTCTTTAAATTAAAACTCGGTCAGTAAAATATTGCTAAATCACAAAACTCTTGCTGTACAGCAAAGAAAGTGAGGTCCAGGGAGGTTAATCGACTGAGCCAAAGACGAAGAGGGAATTACTGACAGTACCATGTCTTTTGGTTTTAGATCACTGGTATTTCCACTACACTACCTTCTTTTTTTTGTCAATTCAGATGACCAGCACTATTGCCACTAACCTTAAATACCATGCTCCAGGCAAGAAGAAGCATCAACATGAGTCAACGCCTCAAAGAGTTTTTGGACAGAAGGGCAGATGTGCTTGTTAGCTGCCTTGGGTGTTCGATCAGATGCATCTCTAGTAATTATCTTTTGAAAGGTTATGTACAGAGAAAAATTTAGGTCCTATGGCAAATTCAAAGCATGTCTCCCTATACTCTATGTACATGCACACACATACACACAAACTTGCAAAATGTGGAACTTACGAGTTTCTCAACAACTGACACAAGACCATTAAGAAGAATCTACAGAAAGGCTCAGACACATTCTTTTACTCTGAAATACTGATTATTTATTGTTAGGGACCATATACACAAATTTGAAATATCTACATTCTTCTACAATGGCATATATCAGAGTGAGATCCACCAGCTTGAGTGTTTTGCTGATATTTTATATTGTTCATTTAGAGATGGGAAACTTGTTTATTATTTTATTGTATCAACAAGATTATATATTTTGCCATGTATGTGTATGACAAAAGCTGTATGTGTGTGTATATACAACATACATACATACCTTTTTACCAGTGATTGTCAATTCATTTATTTTTTGCATATTTTGAAATCATGCTTCTGGTTAAGTGATGATTTTCCAGCAGTATTAAAAAGGCCCTCTTCTTTGTGTGATTAAATCATATTATTAATTCAGTCTGATGGTTGTTCTGGTATAGAAATTAATATGATATTTTTTATGTAGTGTTAAGTTCTTATAATTACTAATTTTCTTCCTGAAACCATTATTAATTTTTTAGTCATGGACAATTCTTCAGTATTTAAATTTGTGTGGCTCTGTCAAAGTGTTTTATAAGAAGTGACCTTTATGGTCAAGATATCTCAATGGTATGGCTTATTAAATTATTGTTTACTTAAAGCTTTTATGTTGCAAAAGTAACACACAGGAAAGACATAAAACGATTTAAACTATATAAGGAAAAGGCCAATGTTATTGCCCTGTCTTTGCCAACCCCAACGCTATGATGCTAGTCTTGGGTGTGCTTCTATTTTCTCAATGCTGATTTAAAACATCAGTATTTAACTGCATACACTTTCCTATTTTCTCTATGCATACCCACATGCTTATAATTTTATATGAATGAGATCATATCACAAACACTAAAGGATTATACACAATTTTAGTTTTTCTTATATGCTTGCCCTTTTTCTTCTCTCCAGTCAACATACTCAAAAGAGTAACGCATGTTAATAGATCCTTTCATTTTCTCTCTGTGCTCTGTATTCTTATTTTCCTTTCCTTCCTTGCCTCTTTCTTTCTTTCCTTCCTTCCTTCCTTCCTTCCTTCCTTCCTTCCTTCCTTCCTTCCTTCCTTCCTTCCTTATGTAATTCCATGAGAAAGGGTACCTTGATTATTTTCAGATTATTAGAATATAGCATAATATTTAAATGTTGAAAGAATGTATGAGTGACCGAGAGAATGAATAAGTGAATAAATATATTGCACTCATACTTGTTTCTGCCAGCGGAGGGAAAAATAGTGTTCGGTAGGCGCTGAAGTACTAGCGAGTATTTGATTACCAGGTTGCACTACATAAAGGATATGGATCTAATTCATAAAAGCAGAGTTGAGCATAGCAAATAATAATAACCAAGATAACATAAAATAGATATTTCATATTATCAATAAATAGTTACATCTTTATCAATTCAAATGTTATTTAGGATTTCTGCAAAGCTTGAATCATGGCTACTATTGAAAATCTATTCTGTTACTTGGAAGAGAAAATTCAACTCAGTTATTAGATGTGGGACTGATCATTTAGCTTCATCACTCTGAGCAGGGTGCCTGAATAAAATCCCTTTCCTCGTGGTACACAAACTACTTCTGCAAAAAAAGCACATGAGGAATAAAACTGTTTTGTTATTGGCCACATTAATTTCCCTATAGAATCTCAGACAACTTTGTATATTTTCCTATATATGATCATCATTTTTTCAATGATCTCAAGCAGTGCTTGTAAATTCAGACGTTTTACTGAAAGCATTAATTTGGATGAAAAAGATGATGTTTTTAATACGATACATTTGTAAACTTATTTGTATCAAGCCACTCTTTGTAACCACAATACTAACTTTTGATTAAAATAGCATCTTTTTAATTAGTGCTATTTTCTTGTCAGATGTACCTGTCAAAATAATTCTCTTATTATTTAATCTATTGTAAAACTTTCTAAATAGTTTACCTTAGTCATATGTTTTGAGTGTTTATGTTAAGCAGGAAAATGTTAATATTAAAAAGCCAACCACTGATTACAACTTCTACAATACGTAAATCTGGAAACACAGGAACTGTTATTCTGTCGACCACTCCATAAGAGTAATTAATGCCTATTTCACAAAGATTCTCTTGTGGAAATAAAAATGAACATGTAAAATGGTTTCATCCACAGGTTCCAAATTTCTTTATTTGAAGTTTGCTGAGAATCAAGAGCAGTAAAATTTAGCTTTATTCAAACTAACACAGGAACAGAAAACCAAACACCTCATGTTCTTACTTATAAGTAAGCTGGGAGCTGAAGGATGAAAACACGTGGACACATTAGGGGGAACAACAGCGTCTGGGGCCTGTGGTGGGGGTGAGGGGGTGGGAGAGCACCAGGAAGAACAGCTAATGGATGCTGGGCCTAATATCTGGGTGATGGTTTGATCTGTGCAGCAAAATACCTTGGCACATGTTTACCTATGTGACAAACCTGTACATCCTGCGCATGCACCGCAGAACTGAAAAGTTGAAGAAAAAATTATGGTTATTACTTGTTATGCCTCTTCTTTGGATTGAAATATTTTTGCTTTCATTTTTCTTTAAAATCCTTATTTTGAAGTATCCAAACATATACTGCATTAGACACAATATTTAATAACTAAATTTGTACTGATAACTTTTATTTAACAACGGTTAGCATTTGGACTTAATTTGTTACATTTTTTGCTGATATATTTATGAGTAATGTTATCACGGCATTTTGGCCTCAAAAATTACAGCATGCATTTACAATAAATATAAATATTTCCTGTTTAACTACCATATTAACTCATCTAAAAGTTGAAAATGTTTTCCTAAATTTATTGAATATTTACCCTATATTCAGATGTTACAAATTGTCTAGGAAATATTTTTTAGCTGTTTTTATTTTAAACTGTTTTTTTAAGACCAGCATCTAAACAAGGAATAGATATTGCCCATAGTTATGTCCCTTAAGCTTCCTTTAATCCAGAATGGTTTCAACATGGAATTGTTGAATGGTGGTTACTAACATTTTATAAGTGGGAGTATTTCGGGATGGCAGATCTACCCTTCCTCTTGTTAGGGTGGTTGAAGGTTGCAGTAGCTGTTGAAAGTGTCATTCAGACCTCCTTTACACAGGGGACCCGCTGTGAAATTCCTCTCTGTACTTAGCTAACAATTTCTAGTTGCCATACATTCAGGATTTACTTTAGCTTTCACTAAAGGCCTTAGTCTCCTCAGGCAGCTCTGAGCAAATCTCTCACATATCCAACTCTTAGCAACTGCTTAGAGGACTCAAAAGAATTTTTTTAAAAAGTGGTCTAGGAAATGTAGAAAACTCTTTTGACATTCATTCAGATTTCCCTTTTTCTTAGCAGTGTAGCATAGCAGGCTGGGCATGGTGGCTTACGCCTGTAATCCCAGCTCTTTGGGAGGTTGAGGCGGGTGGACCACTTGAGGTCAGGAGTTTGAGACCACTCTGGCCAACATGACAAAACCCTGTTTCTACTAAAAATACAAAACTAGCTAGGTGTGGTGGGGTGGACAAGTAATCTCAGCTACTCAGCAGGCTGAGGCATAAGAATTGCTTGAACCCAGGAGACAGAGATTGCAGGGAGCTGAGATTGCATCACTGCACTTCAGCCTGGGCAACAGGTGAGACTCCATAAAAAACCAAAACCAAAACCAAAACCAAAACAAACAAACAAAAACCCTACAGTATAGCAAGAACAATCAGAAAAATGTATGTGTGTGTATGTGTATATATATAGATATATAGATATATAATATCTATATAAATATAGACAGAAAGATAGACAATGTCCTCCATTTTTGTTACCACCACACACTGGAGTGATAGATAATGGTTTTGTTAATTATTCTCAAAAGTGGATTAAAGTCTGCCCTCCACCAAAGGATTTTATGTCCATCTCCACTCCCGCTATTACAAATTGCTGACAAACATTAAACATTTAGGACTAAAATATTGAATAATAGTTCTTGCTGCTATCAGGGGAAAGACATTTTTAATTGTGAAATTAGGGCCCTTTATATTTCTACTAATAGTCATTATAATATGTTCATGAGAATGAAAGTATGTAAAATTGTTATTTAAGCTTCCATTTTTGTTATAAAAATACAAAATGTAGGAGATTCAAATTTTTATTTGAATCTTTTATTCAAATTTGAATATTTTATTCACGCATTTATTCAATAAGCTTGTATTGAATTCCTGGATTGGGACAGATTTGAAGTTCAGTAATACCTGTCTCAATTCTAAAATTGTTCAATGGAACAAACAAGCATTAAAAATGCCATTATTCGGCTGGGCGTGTGGCTCACACTTATAATCCCAGCACTGTGGGAAGCCAAGGAGGGTGGATCGCCTGAAGTCAAGTCAAGAGTGCAAGACCAGCCTGACCAACATGGTGAAATGCTGTCTCTACTAAAAATACAAAAATTATCCAGTCGTGGTGGCAGATGCCTGTAATCTCAGCTAATTGGGAGGGTGAGGCAGGAGAATCACTTGAACCCAGGAGGCAGAGGTTGAAGTGAGCCGAGATCACGCCATTGCACTCCAGTCTGGGCGACAGAGTGAGATTCCGTCACAAACAAACAAACAAACAAAAAAGGCCTTAATCAAGAGGAAAATTGTTTTAAGTCCTAAAAAGAGGAATAAAGAATAAGCTTTAGCAGCTTGGAGGAAGGGTGTATTAGTTACAACTAGATCAGGGAAAGCATCCAGCTTTGCTGGTGAATTATGTAGCTGCTTTGATGTGTCCCCAACACTGAAGGCCCCAGTAAGTCACTGCAGCCTGGATTCTATGGCAACCAAACCACCCAAACGAAAATTTAAAATTGAATTAAGGTGGATAAAATTGTTGAATCGTGTAGTGAACACACATAGCAAACTAAACAAAAGAGGGTATTATGTTTTTCACAATAATTCCATGTTACTTATTTGCTGAAGTTTCCAAAGTAAAAGCAGCAATTGGATAACAAATAGAAGGTTCTTTTTTTAAAAAAAGAGTTGTACCTTCACAAAAGAAGTGGTATTTTGGTGGATCTTCTGTTTAGTGTCCAAAATTCAAATGTACTCTGCTTACTGTAGCAGTAAGGCCTGACCCGGGTGGCCAGAACACAAAATATGGCTGTTAACTCTTACCAAAAATTTAAGCACTTTGCCTGGGAAACACAGATTAGCCTTTATAGATTTGGCCTTGCCTGTATAAACCTATGAATCAAGAGGGAACGTCTTACTCCAGGCAGTTAGTTTTTACAATGGAACAGTAAATAGGCCCTAATTAATGACTTTTTGTAATTATTCTTCTGTATGTGGACATTTACTGGTGTTCAGACATTAACTGTGACATCAACATGATTGCCTGTCAGTAAAAAGACCATTTTGTGCTTAATTATGTATTTCAGGGACTCATATATCTTATAGCTCTCAAAACCACTTCAACTAGCCTCTGAGCCTTTCAATGGACTATAAAGTCTGAGGTAGAAGTCTCTTTTGACCTCTTCCTTCCTTGTCAATTTTAATCTCTTATATCATATGCATACAACTTCCTCTCCCCTACTCCACTCCTAAAAATGCCTATACATAAAGTATAGGGCCATGCTGTGCCACACGGAAACTAGTAGCCACATGTGGTGATTCAAAGGTAAATTTCGTAAAATTAAATAAAATTACAAGTTTGTTTTTTAGTCAGACTAATTATATGTTAAGTGTTCAATAACCCCATAGTGGCTAGTTACAGTATGTGCATATGTAGAGTATTTTCGTCATCACAGAAAGTTCTATTGGACATCACGGCATACAGCAAAATCTCCATGAAGGCTTGCTTTTTGTCTGTTTCTTTCACTGATACATCTCTAGAGTTTAGACTATTGCTAGGCAAAGGGTACGTGCTCAAGAACTATTGGTTCATTGAATAAATGACTGTTCCCTTTCCCCTATGTTCGAATTTGTTTTGGGATTGCACCTAGAGACACAAACTTCAGGAATGCATGAAGTCACATAAAGAGCACTCTACCACAGAGATAAGAATGTGCAATGGGGTACTTACACATTGAGCTCTCTTCTGGATCTGAAGTACCACAGAGAATGCACTAATTAGGTGTGATAAAATGAGTGCTTCCAGGAAAAGATGGCGTGCATTATTTTACCAATTATGACAGACACGCAAGAATGAAAGGTCACAAAACATTGGCTATGAAAAAAAGTTGAGCTGAGATTTTATCCAACTATATCAAAGAACAATGATCATACTTTAGAAACATTCTTGGGAAACATTAAATTGTTTCTAAAAGACAATAAAAATAATTTAATTGATCAAGATTAAAACAATTATTAGAAAGAGAGAAGAATAAAATTGACCAGAAAAAGAGAGGCTGTTCAAGAAATGATGTTCTAGACTGATACATTTCTCTGTCTTTCTCTCTCTGTTACACACACACAGACACACACACACACACAGAGCATTACAACCAAAATATTTTTTTCTTTTATTCCTTAAACTTGAATGCCAGTTGCAAATCATAATAGTAACAACCATACATATAGCAAGGTAATTATAGTAAAATGAAGAAAGTAGAACAAATTTGCAAACAATAATCAAAAGGCTAAGATATGTTTACAATTTAATGACATAAAATAAAAATTTAAATGAGTTTCAAATCAAGAAGGTAAAATTTATAAAATGACAAAATAATACAATTTCAGTTATTCAGTGAAAACCAATAACTTCCAATTATTGTTTGAGAATATGATTAGACGTTTTTTATTATGTGCCCAAAGAAAAATTGTTTAGAAACATTGTGATATCCATTAATCAATTAAAGTATCTTTATATTATGTTTATGCAAAAATTATTGTCTTTTTGTCATTAAACATATTGCAAAAACAACTCTTACTTTAGCACTAACCTAATATTTAAGAAAAAGTTTAAATAAGATCCTTTATTTACATATCACATAAAAATGCATAATATTAGCAGTGATAGGTTAATTAAAAAAATTCTAAATAATAACTAGACCAAATTCAAATGTTACAGGATTTAAAAATGAGGTTTCCACAAATAAGGTTTAAGCAAATGCCTAGCTTTTATTTAAAATCAGAGTGAACAATAGCCTAAAGTTTAGAAGCTAGGAATTGATATCTATCAACATTAAGGTACAGGCTTATAAGACCTGCACTAGAAGAGTAAACTGTCTGTGAGACTTCTGTAATGTCTGCTGTCCTTTCTCTTTTTAACTCAGTTTATCAAATAGTTACTGAAAACCTAGTTGGTTCTAAGTGCTGTGTTGTGTATTGGGGACCCAACATTGTACAAGATGAATTATATGGTCCTTGTCCTTAAGAAGCCTAAAATTTATAGAGGAAGACAGATAATTCAACTTACTCTTATGACGATTGTACTACTAAACTGTATAAAGTGGATAAAACAAGCGGTGTGATGTTAAGTCTAAAATAATGATAGTTTATTTCATTTTTCTATTTGCACACACGTATGGGGTACAAGTGAAGCTCTCTGAAATGTCTTCAAGGCATTTTCCCCATTGTCTTGGTTATTAACATTCAGCTCCTCTTTACTTGTGCAAATTTCTGCAGCCAGCTTGAATTCCTCTCCAGAAAAGTTGGTTTTTCTTTCCTACCACATGGTCAGGCTACAAATTTTCTGAACTTTTATGCTCTGCTTCCTTGTTAAATATAAGTTCCAGTTTCAGATAATCTCTTTGCTTATGCATATGACCATATGCTATTAGAAAGAGCCAGGCTACTTCTTGAA